>NC_062221.1:40154074-40409074 GCF_902686445.1 Sciurus carolinensis | reverse complement strand
GGCCTGATGAATACATTCTCTCTTTCTAGCCTCGTTAAGACCAGGAATTACAGTGGTCAGGGTTTATAACTATAAAATGATGTAATGAAGTTTAAATTTGAAAAACTCCTTGTAACACATCATAAAAGATTGATGAAACAGACTGGAGATTAATAAGTGGTTTGAATAGTTTTGAGAGCAAAAACAAGAAAAACACGTTTGTTAACTCTATCGTTATATTTATTGAATCCTTCAAAAATGAAAATATCTCTCTCTTAAAAATGTGCCTCACATCATTAAAGCCCTTTCCATAATCCGTCTACCTGAACCCCTAGTTGATTTTGCAAGGGAATAAATGCATATCGTGAGAAGGTGTGCCTGCTCTATATGTATGGAAACTTGCTGTGGAATTAAATCTGTTGTCTTTTTGTTTCATTTTGATAGTCCATGATTCTTTCTTCTAATGACCACAATCCATTGTCTCAATGGAATAAATATTTCTGAAATAGCTCCCAGTCCTTCCCCTATCATTTACATCTTAGAACAAGAAAACAGTAAACTTTTAAAAGACATTATTTTACCTCTCTGCAGTGCTTATCTACAAAGGAACATATTACTAAGGGGGAAGAAAGCTCTACTTGTTACTATTATTTCTGGTAGGCACCCAAGGAGAGTAGCTAATTTGTTCTTCATCAATGCCAAGGACAAATTAAAACAACAAAAAAAAACCCCTAACCGAATTATGCATTTATATTTGCTTGCTTCTAAAGTATGCTTATTTTCCCCAGAATGTTCAAGTGAAAACATCAAAAATTTGACTGTGTATTTTGTACATTATCTCAGAATCTATTTGTACAATTTTAAAATTAGCAATTTAAAAATATTAAAGGACACGTGATACCTAAATACACTGAATTTTTAAAATATTAAAGGAAACAAACTTAAGTAGCAGTTAAGTTTTGCCAATAGAGAACAGTTATAATTGAAGATGCTATACCTGCCACTCCTACTTATTCAGAATAAGTCCATTTTTTTCCCCAAATGAATCCAGATAATAGCTCTCCTCTGTTCAATATATAAGTAGGATTTTCTCTAGATTGGTGCTTCTTCAAATGTTGTCCTTGGATTTCTCATTCAAATCACTTAGGAGGTCTCACCCCAAAATAACAGTAAGCCTGTGGGGGCAGGGCCAAGGTATTTGTATTTTTAAGAAGCACCTGAGATAATTCTGATGCAAGGGTTAAGGACTAATGCTCTCAATGTTGTTGGGAGGAATTTCAACATGGCAACATTGTTTGTCATATATGGACTAGGTTTATTTTTCCATTCACATAAAATGAATTTTTCACAATTGGGTTTCACTGTTTCTATAAACTTTTATATCTTGCCCTTGATTCCAAAAGAAAAATATTGAGTTTACACAGCTTCAGTACATACCTGGTGGGCAAAGGGTTTGGGCAAGTGCAGACAGCGAGGAAATCAAATATGAGCTTTTTTTTGCTCAGAGAAGTTCTAATCACATAGTAAACAGTTCGAATTTACACGGGTCTTTATGTAATTAAGTCTGAGAACCACTATTTAGTTGCAGCTGGAGCAGAATCTTGGCACAGAATAGAACAGTCTAGTGTAGCCTTTAACCTTTCCCATTTCAACAGTGCTTATGAGAATGTGTGTGTTTCTTTAAAAAGGTGCTGCATATCTTGAAGCACTGTTTGTAGTCTTTGGTATAAGGGTCACCTCACTGTGCACACATTTTAAAATTCACTGATAGGGAAAATGGATGAAATAGATGGGTAGTCTACCAGGACTTTTTATGACATACAGTAGAAATAATTTATCCATATGATGAACTTTCTATTTTAAAGTTTTTCAGTAATTTTTAAATGAAGTGTGTGTGTGTGTGTGTGTGTGTGTGTGCATGTGTTTGACATCTACTTTACCGTTTCCTAGATCTCTTCCCCCTCCCACACTTCTTTGTTGTAGAATATGCTTAAGTAACTCTTTGAGATCAGTTAAGGCTAAATAAAATAATGAAAACAAATGACAGTGGTGTAGTTATCACACCACAACTTTCTTCATGCCAAAGGGGCAGAGTTAAACAAGATCCTTACCAGGTCTCAAAATAATGGCCCCTGGCCTACATTCAGCTTGCAGACATACTATAGATTAGATAATAATATGTGTTTAAAAAAATTGGGAAACCTCACCTAGGAATCCAATTTTCTACCTTCTCTCGAAGTATCAGATTATCTGACCACATTAGACCACTTTTCAACATGACGACAATGAGCCATAGCAGAATAAAGCTGCTCTTATCCTGTGAAGCATGGCCTCTTGGTCCCCCTCAGTCCCTAACCATCCTGCCACGTTTACCTGGTATGGACTTTTGTAGCCATTTACATATGCAAGCACAATCCATACTATGAACACAGAACCCTGCAGAGGACAATCTGAAAATCTCAAAACCATGTGTATTTGGCCTTAGGATTTGTGGCAGACTGGTCTACCTAATTGTATTTACCTTGGCAAATATTGCAATTAGTTTGTATGACTTTGAGTCTAATCAGGTAAGTAAATCAGGAAATCTGTTTGGGAGTCAAAACTTAAGAGAAGTCAACTTGAGCTCAAATTTTGAAACATAGGCAGATTTTTTTGTACTCATTTTTGCATTTGGTACCATTTGATTGGCAACAGGTGGAGAGATCTTTATTTCTTTTGTGTGGATCTTAGAGTTCTATAATTCTGGAAGACATTGGTCTTGATAATGCTCTACTAGCATCAGTAAGTTAGTGGGCAATGCCAACTTTAGAAAATAATTATCAGGACATCTATGCAAGATATTAGTAACCTTAGTAACCACAGGAAGTTCCCAGCCTCTCTGCCACAAGCCTGACTTTCCAAGGCTGACAGGTTCCTGTTACTCCCTTCCTACCCCTCCCACTTGAAGAAAGGCCACAAGTTCAGATTCCCCCTGGCTAACGGCTTTGGGTTTGTCTAACTCTGCTGTAAGCCCTTTGGCACAGTCTAACCTTGCTTCTTTGAGAGGACAAATCTTATCTTTTTATTAGCAAACAGGATGGCTTAGATATGTCTTTATAGGACATTTGCTGGAGCACAATTTAATATGACTCATTTCCCCTTATATGTAAAGACAGTGACTGAAACAGACAAGGGAAAAACCAAGCCCAAAAATGTTACTGGAAACTTGCACTAGAAAATGTGTAAAATTCTACTGGAGCCGAGGGATTTATTTAGAATGACTTGGCATTCCTTTGCTCGGATGTCTAAATAGGCCTTGTGATACCATTATTGGCCTCACTTTGAACCTAGTGTAATAAAGAAGGAAATGAAAGCAAAGGTAAACTTAAAGTATTGTTTTACTCTAAATGCTTTCAGTAAAGGGTCTTGTTATCTAATGATTGGTACGAGATGGCTGGTATAAATCGTACAGTCTGTTCTTTGCACTCATGGCTAAAGGAGGCAAAGGCAAAGGAAATCAATTGAAACTAGCAGGTAACAAATGACCAGTCTTAGGCAAACAGAGCAGGTGGGGAAAATAGACTGGTGGACTTACATTACTAGGAAACTGTGCAAGAGGACTTTTTTCTTCTTATTCAAAATCTAGTATAATTATACAAAGTAACTAATTAGACAATTATGAAAGATAGACTGTTTTATCTGTTCCTACTACAGGTCGTGCCTGAGAGCTACTAGGTTTTGGAGGGCCTACAACAAATATATGAGACTTGAAATAAATTACTGGCTTCAAAATATGGAGGAAAATAGTTAAATACAAATGAATATATGTTTATCAATATATGTCAGCCATCAACCTACAGTTCGGCTCATTGAGAACTGGGTTTGAATTATGTCAAATATGGGATGTGGCACATTTTAATTTTTGATGTAACAGAGTACAGCTTCCAAAATTAAGTAGCTGGGACAGGCAAAAGTCTTAAAATGGTCCTGATGAAGGATCACATTTTATAGCTATATAACATTTTCTGCCAGAGGCTGCCCAGAATATTGGAAACGAGGATTTATTGAAAAACAAATTACTTTTTAGCTAGTTCTATGAATGGGATGGCCTTCCTGTTCAAAGTAGGATCTTGTTGGAGCATGAATCAACTGACTTTGTACTTCCAAGTTCTCTAAACTCAGACCTTTCTTATTTTTCAAAGTTTATTTTTTTCTTTTCTTGAATAGATAAGTGCCTTTTGAAATTTCCAAAGTACAAGTCAAACTTTATCTGTGAACTTTGAGCTATAAGAGAGACAGTGGTTCTCTTTATAACATAAAGACTGCCTAATAGTACATGTGTTCCATTCCTCTTGCTTTCTTTTCAAGCAAAATACTTTATTTGATCTTCACAACAATCCATAGAATGTACAAATCACATGTAAATGACCTCATTTGACTAGTAGTGACATGGAGATGGAAAGGCATTAAAGACAGTGTATGTTACACAACTGTTAGGTGAGGAAGGTCCTGGAACACAAATCTTCCATTGAATCCATTAAACCTGCTATTACTTGCAGGTACCAGAGGTATATGAGTTAGACTGTTTCTAGAACTGAATTTCAAGATGTTTCATTCCCACAAATTTTACTTATCAGGTGGTAGAAAACATGTGTATCCATTCAGTTAACATTCAGGCAACAAACGTTTGTTGAATATGTGCCCCGTGCCAAGCTGTGCCCCTCTGGACTTCTGCTTCTGATGAAGAACAAGATAGATACATTGCCTTCATTTCTTAGCTTGCTCTTGAGGTTGTAGTCACTGCTTAGGCTGAATCTGGGTCAGTGTGGTTTTTTTATTTTTACTGCAAAATTATTTTCACTAAATAAGTGAATCTACCTCCCCAAGACATTCTTTTCCAACCAATTTTCAACATTTCTCTATTAATTTGCAAGGGTCACCATAATGAAACAACAGAAATGAATTTAGTCACTATTCTGGAGACTAGAAGTTCAAGATCAGGCCATCAGGGGTTAGGTGTCTTCTTAGGCCTCCCTCTTTGGCTTGTAGACGGTTGCTTTCTTACGTGTCCTCCCAGGGCCTTTCCTTTGTGTAACACATTACTGTGGCCTGACCTCCTCTTCTTATAAGGACACCAGTTCTATTGGGTTAGAGCCTAACTCCGTGATCCCATTTTACCTTGATAGCCTTAAAGACTGTCTCCATGTACAGTCACATTCTGAGGTCCTGAGGGATAGGACTTCAATATGTGAATTCTGAGGAGATGTAATTCAGTTTGTAATAATTTAACTCACCTCTTTATTAGTTTCTTTCTCCCTTTAGTTCCACTGCAGCTACTTTTCAAATATATATCTCACCCTGAAAATTAGTTACAATGGTAGAAAAGCTCATAATAATCCCTAAATTCCTCTTTGAGATGGGATGCTTTTTATTTTAACAAATATTCTCTCCCTGGTTATTCCATCTTCTGTATAGGATGCAACTGCAAATCACTTACAACAACATATGCTCCTATCTGAACTGAGACGTCTGTCAGCTCAACCAAGTCACGCTCACCGACATCCTTTGGTCAGTTTGTCTCATTTCCAAATTGACACAATTCAGCACTATCATCATTTACAGATGGAAAGGACAGCAAATTTCTTTTAAATTTCTAAAGCGGTCTCTTTATTTTAGATCAATAATTAATTTGTATGAACTACAAAAATGTTACATGAAATCTCTTCCAGTGACATCATTAGCTATCCAGACTCACCTAAACACAATGAAAATCTTTTACCAAAAACACAAAAATGAAAGCAAAAAAAAAACACAAGGCTGTTGTAGTGCATTAAGAAATAAAAGGAGTAACAATTGATAAAGAAAACAGACTAACATAGCCCTGCGACTTTAAATGGTAATATTTGCATTTAAACAGTATGACTTTTATTTAAGAAGAGAAACAAAAGCTTGACAGTATATAAATCAGCATCTCTGTGGCATCTGAGGAAAAGTGAATACAAAGAAAGAAATTAAAATACTACAAGGGTCTCTAAAAAGGGGTTCACACCTTGAGCACGCATACTTGTTATTGAAGAAATGTGGTCTGGTGGTAAGAATGTGGGCTCTGTGTGTAACTGGCTCTCCATGTCCTTGTCTGTAAATTGCAGGTTGATTGATTTCTACCTAATAACATCACAAAGATTTCATTGATCTATCTGCAGTATCTGGCACATAAACGTGGGTGTCTTCCTTCCACATTTTCTGTTAGCTTCAAGTTGCTAACTGGGTAGTTACAGGAGACCAACTTTTTATGTCTTCAGGTTTGGAAGAGTAATTCTCCATACTGTGGCACAATCTCTGTTCCACATGTAGCTCAATTAATCTCTTATTAACTGTAATTACTCCTCTAGCCCTCTTACTTCAGTAATTACTAAACTTGTTACTGCTGTCAACTGGTTCTCATATGTTTCATGCTATTAGTGCAGAAAACTATTCATTGACTTCAAATCAGATGGATTTCAAAAGGTGAAAAGCACTTCTCAGCATGAGTGCACCAAGAAGGACAGAGGGTGAACATTAATTTGTCACCGTGTTTGGAGGCTTCTGGCATCTGCTGTGAGCACAGTGGTGCCATTTACAAACCTCCCAGTGACACACCTGGGCATCAGAGGTCCCTTCTTCCTGTTTGGCTATTCACCATCTTGTAGTTGTGCTGTATGTTTGAACTTGGGTGTTGCCTCAAGATGGTGCATGACTTTTACACCTACCTATGTCCCCAGAGTCTCCTGGGAGCTTAAACTTTACTGGCAGAATCATGGGGAAGTGCTGGTGACTTCTTCCTAATCTTTTAGCTGAAGTTTTGCCATGAGCTTTTGGAAAAAAACTGCTATCATGGATGGAGCAAACTCAATCAAAATTATATTTTTATGTTTGCAAAACTATTTGGGGGGAATTTTACAAGGTAAGGGAGCCATTTGACTAATGTTTTAAAATAGAAAAGTGCATCAGTAATATTGATTGAATAATATTATTAAAATACAAAAAAAAAGAAAAGAAAAATATGCATAAAGTAACCCTCAGTGATAACAACTTTCAACATTTTGGATGTGTATCTTTTATTCCCTATATATCCATATATATATATTCCATATATATCTTATGTTACCAAAAGGGCATTGCTCTGTGCTGGTTTGAAAACTTGTTTTGTTTTTTCACTTAGTATATTGCAAAGATTTTCTCATATTGTAGAATATTTTTCTTCTTCAACACATGTCTGCATTGAATTCCATTGTGTTCATTTTTCAAAACCTTCTTTTGTCAGACATTTGATTGCTAAATTTTTTTCATTATTATAAATAACACAGTAACACTAGGACATAGGACAGCAAACTGGTTAAGAATGTGGGCTTTCAAATATGCTTTCTTACTGCATAACCAAGAAATTACCTTTTCTAAACTACTATTACCTTAACTGTAAAGCAAATATGATGTTAGGACATACCTCATAGGAACACGAGTCTGATTCACAATAAATGCTCAACAAATGTTCTGTCTGGTTGTTTCTTTATCAGATTCATTTTCTTACATAGTCTTATTTCTTGGATCTCAATGGAATTTCTGAATTAAAGGTCATACTCTTTTAAAATTTTGATTCATATTAATAACTCATATTAATATCTGGACAGAATATAAGAGAAATACCTGCATGTTAAATGAGATCAAGGGTATGGCAACTCGAGTTTGTTAATCATAGTTCAGTTTTTCAGTGGAAAAAGCATAGAAACACACATTTCTGTAGTCTTAATTGGCAAGTTATTCTGGTGCCATTGAAGTCATCTGTGTAAGACATAAAAATTGAAAGTGCTGCAAGGTCCTCCGAGACAGGAGAATTAGATTTTTATTCTGTAAGCTTATAAATTTTCATTGATTCCAACTGGTTATCTGGGGTGCATGAAAGTGGGGAGTTTCTGCAAATGAACACTAAATTTTAATTTTCCTCTGTTTAGCTTGGGACATCTGGGTCTGGCTTTTCTTATTGTAGTTAAGCTGAATATATGGTCTTGGGTGTTTCTGTAGTATATAACAGAGCCTTTCCTTCAACTGAATCTGAAACTCTTCCAAAGTCAGAAAGAGAAAAAAAAAAACCAACCCTGAAAGAAATCACTTGTTTGACTGTAATAATCTACAGAAACTGGTTAAAGCATTAAACAAAAAATAAATGAATCAGATAGAACTAGTATGTCAGGAAAATAGAACATAAAATGCCTCTGGAATCTGTAGGATATTTTCTGGTACAAGGGGGTTTCTGAGTCATGGTTCATTTACAATGTCTGTTTCCTCACTCAGGGAAGGGTTTCTAATAGATTCAAGGAGACTCTAAGCCTTGCAAATGTCTTGCTCAAATAAAGGCAGCTCTGTGAGGGAAGAGATTTGTTCTGTTTATGGAGAAAACTTGCCAGTCATGTTTCACATTGTGTACCCTTCAGAACAACCGTCTTCTTTCACACCATGGAGAAGATGGAGGTTTGCACAATCGCGTCTCCGAGGTCTCTGATCAGAGGGGTCATGAGCCGTGACTTTTTTAGACTAACTGGAGATTGACCGCCAACTTGTTCCGGAAGTTGTGGTAGACTTAGAGAAATGTACTGCTCGTCAGATCAGAGAGACTTTGAAAGCTGTCCTGAAGTTTTACTACCATAAAATCAGAGGGAGGATTGAGCTGTGCCACTGAAAGGATGCTATTTTCAGCTTTTAAACCAGAGCATCATGGTCTCTGCACGGTAGGAATTTGACGAAACCTCAGCAGTCTTGAAGATGCTTGTCTTAGTTTTCAAGGTCAGATGAAGAAATGGAGTTGGTGAGCCAGTCCTACAGGAGGTGGTCTCCCAGAACACTGAAGATTTCTTTATTTCAATTGGAGTAACTACAGGGCTGTTGGAAGATGATGAAATGTCACGGGCTTAAGGGAAGCTTTAAGCATTTGACTATAAATTCTGGCAGAGGCAGAAGGGTACATTTTTTGGCTTGTTTGCATCTTAGACTAAATCTCTGGGACCATTGGAAACCAAGTAAATATCATCTGACTGCTTCAGGGCACATCTGTCTTCCACTTATATCCTAGCGTGGTCTTGGCTCAAGATTAAATATTACCTCTCTGATAATTAACGATGGCTTAATTATTAAACATCATAAGGGTTCTGTGTCAGGAAAGAATAATTTGAAATTTAGGAGGCAGTAGGAATGGGGCTTAGGAAAAAGAAGTCTTTGTGTTCTGCCGAATGATGCTGGTGAGCTTAGACAAGTCATGTGCTTCCCTCCTGTGCACCTTAACTATCCACATGGAGCATGATGGAGGTGACCCTCTCGTGTCCCTTACTAGTGACACTAGTGACACATCTTATTAGGAACATGGTGAAAAAAATTCTCACTGTCAAAGACCTTCAGATCTTCTTGAAAAAGAATTCTCATCCAGTGATAAATCTATGATTAGTTTCAATTATTTTTTGCTATAGTTTCCTCATCTTCCAAAGCAGGAATAGATTTTCTGTTCACTGTGGCTACATGTCTGCCAGGGATCGTATATGGTTTCTCCCTTACAGACGATCAGAAAATTGGAAAAGAAAAGTATGGTTTCAAGCTCTATGGAAACATACAATTTTTTAAACAGTGAATAACTTTAGGTAAACCCTTCCTTCCCTGAAACCCCCAGAGATTAATTGACTTATGGAAGTGACTCTTCCTGCTGTCCTTTTCCTGTCCATGCCTCCATGTGTGAAATCCTCCTTTAAGAAACTTCTACCTTTTATGAATCAATGACATTGCAAAACCATATGGTGTCTAGATTCATAGGGAGCCATGCTATCTGGGTGTGATTCCTGGACAAGCAGCGTGAGAAACCCCCAAGAGCTCCTTAGAAATGCAGACTCTCAGGCCCCATCAGATTCACTGAGTCATAACTTGCATCTTAGGTGGTTTCTTATATTACGGTTGGAGAAACATTATAAAACATACAGATCAATACTCATGATCCCAATTCATTTTTTTCCTCTGCGTACCAGAACCTACTTTTTTCCACCACATTTTTAATTGGTGCATTATAGTTGTACATATTGATGGGATTCGAAGTTATATATTTGTATACACACATAACATAACAATATAATTTAGCCATTATCACTCCCCAGCACTTCCCCCTTCCCTCCTCTCCTCCCGCCCCTTGGTCCCTTTCCTCTACTGATCTCACTTTGATTTTTAGGAAATCCACCCCCACCTTGCTTTTCCTTTTTTCTTCTCTAGCTTTTGCATATAAGAGAAAACATGACCCTTGGCCTTCTGAGTTTGACTTATTTTGTTTCACATGATGGTCTCTATTTCCATTCATTTTCTTGCAAAACAAAATAATTTCATTTTCTTTATGGCTTACTAAAATTCCATTGTGTATATCTACTTTATCCATTCATCTGTTGATGGACACCTAGGCTGGTTCCATAGTTTGGTTATTGTGAATTGTACTGCTATAAACATGGTTATGCATGTATTGCTGCAGTATGATAACTTTAATTCTTCAGGATACATTCCAAGGAGGGGTATAGCAGGGTCATATGGTGGTTTTATGCCTAGTCTTTTGTGGAACCTTCATATTGATTTCCCCAGTGGTTGTACCCCAATAGTGTAAAAGTGTTCCTTTTTCTCCACATCCTCCTACAGCATATTTTTAAACATAATAATGATAATAGTTATTATTTATTGTGTACTTTCTCTGCACTTCTGCCAAACTTATTTTCAAGTTCCACAAAATTGGTGATATTTTATTTTACATATGAAAATGCAGAGATTTAGAGAGGTAAAGTTGAGCGGCAGATAATGGATTTATAGTGAGGATTTTCTGACTGTAAAGTCTGTGTGTTTCTCACCAGGAGTGGGGGTGCATGCCTATAATCACAATGGCTTGGAAGGCTGAGGCAGGAGGATTGCAAGTTCGAGGTCAGCCTCAGAAACTTAGTGAGACCCTAAACAACTTAGTGAGACCCTGTCTCAAAATAAAAAATTCAAAAAAGGACTGAGGATGTAGCTCAGTGGTTAAGCTTCTCTGAGTTCAATCCCTGTACTTAAAAAAAAAAAAAAAGTAAAGAAAAGAAAGAAAAAGAAAAAGTCTGTATGTTTCACACTGGGCCATGTATATGCTTCAGATGTTGTTTAATGTATACCAGTGCAGTAGAGGGCCTGGAATGGTGAATTTCTGCCAAAAAGTCAAGTTTAGGCTGATGAATTTTGGGGAATTTTAGTGTCTTAAGCCTTATAAATGAAAATAATTGCTTTAAAAGAAAAAAGAAACTCCATTAAATGACATAAATTCCATTCAAATGGCTATGATATGGAATGTTAGGTAAAAGATTTGGGTTATAAGTCAAGTAAAAAGAAATAACAAAATCCTGTTTTGAATCTGTGAAAATTTCCTTTTACTTTGGTTTGCTTTGCTTTGCAAATAATATTGGGTTTCTGATGTAAACCCAGTTGCATTAGTTATATTTTTGCATACTTGATACTCAGCTTGGACTTTGATAGATTAAGTACCATTGAGAAATAGAAATTACAGTGTCCATTTTCTGTAATCAGAACACAATCAATTTTCTCTGCATTAGTACACTAATTCCTGGTAAATTCTAACATCACCACACAGCAACCCAGAAAGCAAATGAAATCACAAAGGGATATGAATAAAGTCTCAGCTATAACTCTTACTTTCAAGTACTGCTAACTAGGAAAACATCTATCTTTTAAAATAAAACCAATATAAACAATAAAATAAAACTTAGATTTTTCACCTGTATAATACAGACAATAATATCATCAGGCATCAATTGTCTTCTTAAGATTCTGTACGCTGCTCATTTTTTTAAAGAAGCCTGGATTCTTGCCTGGATTGTTGTAGAAAATCTGTGTTAGAGATGAGAAGAGTTTTATCATGTCCTCCTATTTATTTGCTAAGGCTCCTTCTCTTACCCTCTGGAGAAGCTACTAAC
Organism: Sciurus carolinensis; assembly: GCF_902686445.1. Lineage (NCBI taxonomy): Eukaryota > Metazoa > Chordata > Mammalia > Rodentia > Sciuridae > Sciurus > Sciurus carolinensis. The sequence continues at coordinate 40,397,111 of NC_062221.1, read as the reverse complement.
TCAGAAACACATGGGGATTTCTGAGCCTGAACAGTGACATCTTTCAACCTAATGTAGAGAAGAATTTTTTTTAAAAAAAAAGAAAGACACATTATAAAGTAATTGGTTTAACAACCAGAAGAAAAGTATTCTTGTAGTTAGCCTAGGCTGTGGAAAGCAGGGCAGTGGAAGTACAGTTTCAGGAAGGGGTCTTAGGAAAAGAAGGAAGATAGTGTTGGGAAGCAGAGGAGCAAAACTGGCACCATTTAGCAGATGTACCTGAGAGGCCACAAGAGTTAGACCTGTTGTCACTGGATCACTGACCGCTGAACCTGATCAGCTGGCATAGGAGATTAGCCATGGAGTTGGCAGTGGGAGTGGGGGAGCAGAAAGGCCACTTAGAATAGCCCCATAATCCATAAATACTCCACGGTTAACAATTTCACATTTCTTGACAGTGTCCTGAAGCAGCTAAATTCTAGCATGGTATAGGTGAAGAGAGGCACAAAATGAATAGTGGAGATACTACATTTTAAGAGGATTTTCATAGTAAGTGGCCAACATTTAAAAGACATCGGAACCTAATAGTTGAGCCTCCAAGGAACTAAAACCTTACTCTGTTTATGCTTGTGGCAGATGAAGGGACTCTTCTTGTTAGACCATATCCCACCTCTCAGTGACTTCTCTAGACCTCATTCCAGCAGGACTGGAATTTGTCATGACTGTAGTGACTTCATAGGAGATGGAGTTACAAGAAAAATACTGTATGCTGTCATCATTGCCAAATCTGCCTACCATGTTATTCTAAGGAATGTTAAGATGCTTTACAGGAGATGAAAACACACCCTCCATAAAGTTATGTTCCATGGAACATTTAAGAAGTAATCTTTATTTTATCTTCAAAGATCATCTATTGTGCCTATTTTGTTTCAAAGTGTATATTCCTTTCTGTTTAAGTCATCTTCATGTAACTTTTTAGTGACCATCTTGTGTTAAAATGTCCTATTCTTAGGAATTACAGGTTTGGTTTATAAGTTTGCAAATTTTTCATTTTTGAGAGAAGTTGGAACTGAAAATGGAGTCACTCGGCAAGCCTATTCCTTGAAAATGATTCATAGTTGAACTAAAGGAGTGGGACTTTCTTTTCCATTTTCACTACTTGTAAATTGCTTCCTTGGAGGAAACTGCTGTGCCCTGGTTTCTGCAGGCCTGCATCCATGAGGAAATGTGTTTGCTGTTTCCTTCATTGCTCAGATAGGAAGAAGCCTCTGCTACAGTTTCTTCTGTTTTCTTGTTCCCTCATAATTTGAATATCAGATTCATAGGTTCCTCAGAGAACTCTCAACCCAATCTCAGCATGGGAAGTTATAGATGTGGCAATGGTGGTATGGGCTGAGATTGCTGTGGGGTCTTGAAGTCAGTTGTCTGGCCTCACAGGTCACAATGCATACACAGCTACTGAACTTGCCCAGTACTAGTTGATTGGTGGAGAGAACCTTGAACTTAGGAGATGGAAGGCCTGGGTTTAATGTCTGATTGGGTTCTATCATTTCGGGCATTAGTTATAAAAGGAGGGTTCAATTTAATGACTGTATGGGTCATTTCCAGCTCTTGGTTTTGTTTCCTTAAGGATGCATTGTGACTCAAAGAGATGAGGCCAATTCCCATATGCCTTGAAGAGGAAACAGGTGTGACTACCAGGATGTTCTGTTTCTGAATTTGATGGATGGGGCACTAGGCAGCCCCCACTGTGGTTTAATGAATTCTTCAATACTATGCTGACATTTCATGTTACTGATGTTCACTTGGTGGTACTTTGAGTTTAAAGTCGGAATCCTCACACTTGGTCTCAAGTAATGATCTAGAAAAAGAGTCATGAGAATAAGCACTATCCATTCACTTGTGCGTTTTGTCCCCCGTGTTAGCTTTTTGTCTCTGTGACCCAAGTGCTTGACAGAAAGTTTTATTTTGGCTCACAGTTTCACAGTTCAGGAAAACTGCAGGGTTCATGGCAGCCAAGAAAGAGAGGAGGCTGGGAGGGGGCTGGCAAGAAGATGAGCCCTTCCAGGGCGTGCCCCAGTGACCAGCTTCCTCCCACTTACATCCCCCAACCAGGCCCCTCCTCCCAGGAGTCCATTTAGCCATGAGTGGATTAATCCACTGATGAGGCTAGAGCCCTCAACACCCAATCACTTCCCAGAAGCTCCACCTCTGAGCAACTTGAGAATTTGGTGGATATTCCAGATCCAAACCATTATGCCTCCTAATAAAATTACAATTCTTTGCTGAGAAAATAACCTGCAAGTGGTTAGCTTCTGCTTTCTCTTTATAATAAATACCAGTAATGGAAAATACTCACACAAAATTAAATACTTTTGATAGTTACCTAAACACTTGTGTAAGAAAGCCTTTTATCATTTTCTCACCAATGAATTACCAATAGGATTTTCCAGATCCTTCTGCCATTGTCTCTTTTCACCAGCTTTCGAGAATCCGGACAGCCAGTGGCTTCCAGCAGCATCTCCACCTTGTTTGACTTGCAGGCACTGGTCCTCTCCCAGTGGGGTCTCTCTGGTCTGGTCACTGAAAGCCATCATCACCTTTGGCATGTTCCCTGCTGCTGAACTCAGAACCAACTTTTCCCAATGTTGTCACTAATTTTCCTGTGACTGTTATTGGTCCTATTTCTTCATTGTAACTATAAATGTCTTAAAGAGAACCTGCTTTTATTTCCTTTCTAAAACAATTCAAATAAAACATTGAGGTTTTTAAAGTCACTGCTGCTTCTTGACCATGAATAAAACACAAATTTAAGTGCCCAGTAGTGGATAGTATTTGGGGAACTGAAATTCAAAGGTCACCAAATTGAACAGTTCAAGCTTTTTAAAGAGAAAATCTCTGACCCAAACTAAGAGGGGTTCCAATTCTTTGAAAAGCTAGTGGTTGGTTTGCTGTCAAATGAAGATTAGCGACATTCCTATAATTTCAGTTACATCATATTGTTGAGATCATGACATTCCTAATGTACTTCACACTTGATACAAACTTTCCCTTTTTGCCTTTTTTTAAAAAAAATCAAACATTATCACAATTAATATTTAAAAAGTGATTTTTACTGGAAATTGATGAGACATTTTGGCATTTACCTTCATTTTCTGTGAAAGATGCTTATTTTTCTTGTCAGCTATAGGGGGAGAAACCTGCTGTGAAAACCGATAGACCCCAGCTGTCAGGAGCATGTGCCTGGTATTATTTTGATGACTGACCCTTGATATTGCCAGAGGAGTGTCACAGAAGCTAAGTGGGAAACGCCAGAGCCTCGTCTTCCTTTTTGTGGGAAATAGCCTGGGTTTTCAAGAGTATGATCAGGCAACGAAAATAACCTGATTTTCTTTAACACAAATATTTATGTAAGATATACATGGCACATCTGACCTTGCAACTTTTGGGGACTTGGATACCTTAGGGCATTGTTCTTACATCAGAAATGCCACCTGCAGTGACAAAGTGCAACTTGGAACAGTGGAGCCCAGTCAGTGCTGATGTCAAGACTCCAAGTGAGCACCTCCTCTGCAGTATCCTCATAAGAGTCAGGAGGGAATTTAGGAGGGAATTCTTAACCTGCAGGCTGAATCCATGATAAAGTAGCTTTCCTTTCAGAAGGATTTTTCTATAGCATGAAATGTCTAACAGAGAGTTTAAGAAAGTCACTTTTATAAATATTCCTGCCTGTGGTTAGTTTGGGACCTGGATTCTTTGGAGAGCAATATCTTTCTTTTTGGTTTTATGACCATCTTTTTCTTAATGCTTAGAAAGAAAAGAGCTTTGCCAAACATTTTTTTTTCTTTTCTGGCAGTAGTGTCCTTTTGGAAAATGAAAATGGAAATGGCCCAGTTTCTCTTACTAAAGTCATCAGATATTTATATATAGTTTTAATGATTTTCATCCTGAAAAAGTAAAGCACCTTTCCACATTTTAGAAGATTAAAATGAAAATGTACCAGGTAAAACTTCTATGGTAATATATATCATATATATATATATAGGCACACATATGTATGTGCATGTATTCACATAGAGATAGAATGCTAAATTCGGTAGAGGAGAATATGTAGAAACTGCAATTCAATAAAAGTCTAAGAAATTTCTATTTCTGTGGATTGAAGATAAGTCCTTTTAATTTTTACTAATAATTATACAACTCTGAAGACAATGAGATGAAACAATGAAATTGTTTTGCATTGTCAATTGTTTTATCCTGAAATACCTATTTGGTGAGTTCATTGAAAATATGTAAAGCATTCTAAACAACCCAAGCATAATGCAAGTCAAAGGGGGATTGTGTTTTGAGAGGGGGCAATGGTGGCGGCTGTCTGCACCTAATTTGTGATGCGATACTTACTCACTTCCACGCATAATTCCACAACTCACTTTATTTCTTAAAAGTGGAGGAGAAATGTCAAATGACATCTCTGATCTACCCAACATTTTTCCTCTTTTCTGGGACAAGTGTTACTCAGGCTCTATTTTGCAAAAACCATGGGGTCTCAATCTCGTAAGGAAGAGGTGGAAATATTGTCCTGGGCCTCCCTCATTGCCCTTCCTTCTGAGTAGGCATCAGTGTACAAAGGCCACAATCAACCAGGACTGGTCTCATAAGCTGTCAAAGGCCATGGCAATGAGATTCAAAACAAAAGTTGGCCTTTATTCTCTTGCGCTGTCATCCGAGAAGGGGTAGCTGATGGGCGACAAATGTTTGATATTTTAAAAACTACCAAACAAAAAGCTCAGTCTTTTCTCTCCCAAAGTATTAGGAAACAAATGAATGCAAATACAATTCAAGTTCAAGTGCGATTTTAGCATAGTTGTTTTGTCACAGCTCTTTTCCTGATGGCCATTCTTTGGGTAATTTTTGTGCTAAGTCATTTTGGATTTTGTCTGACATGTTGATGGCAGAGTGGTGTGTCTTTATGTGCATGGAAAATAAACGTGAAAAATGACTTATTGTTGTTGCCTGAAAGCTCTTCAGTTTCTGAATTCTAAGGCAAATGAGGCCTCAGATCTCATTTTTGTAACCGTGGTATCAGTGAATGATAAAAACTAGAATATTTGAATTTGACTACATCCACATGTATCAGAAAAGAGAAACAAGTTTAACTTGTTGTTGAGAAAACTTCACAACAGTTCTACTGCTCTAAGTTTAAGGTACTTTCCTCTAAGTGGTTTTAAAATTATACTCATCAACCTAGTTACAATGCAATGAATCCAAAGAAAAATTGTTAGCTAATTCAAATGGTACTTGCCATGGTGGATGAAAAAACCCGCCCTTTTACATGCTGCTGAAGTCATGGGTGTACAGTTGCAAGGGTTAGAAAATGTGTAACTGAAAATTCATTCTTGCAACTCATCTGTTAAGAAAGCACATATATTTAAAATAAGATAAGGGAAAAAATCATATATTTTATCACACAGAAAGCAGGTATAAAGCAGACAAAATTTTGATTCACAGGTATCATGGGTGGAAGGTATACAAAGTATATCTATCTGTGGTTTGAGGCTAGATATATTGGGGAAATCTTTTAAACTAAAATTATTTTAAAACTGACACATGAAAACAAAAATTGTACATATATATGTTGTACTTTGATACAGATATGCATTGTGTAATGTTTCAATAGGATCAAACATATCAATCTTCTCAAACATCTGTCAAACATATCAATCTTCTCAAACATCTGTCATTTCTTTATGGTGAAAACATTAAAAATCCTTTTTTCTAACTTTTTGAAATATATAGTATATTATGAGCTATAGTCACCTTACTTTGCTGTAGTACCCCAGAAATTCTTCCTCCTCCTTCACTATAACTTAGTACCCACTGATCAACCTTTCCCTGCCCTTTCTTCCCCCTATTGTCCCCAGCCTCTAGTAGCCACCAATCTTCTCTCAACTTCCTTGAGATCAACTTTTTTATATTATACACACGGATGAGATCGTGTGGTACTTGTCTTTCTTCGCCTGGCTTATTTCACTTAACATGATAATCTCCATTTCCATCCACATGGTTGCAAGTGACGGGATTTCATTCGTTTTGTGTACATGGGCCACATTAACCATTTGTCAGTTGTTGGACACTCAGGTAATTTCCACTTCTCAACTATTGTGCATAGTCCTGCAATAAACATGGGAATGCCAATGTCTCTTCCGCATACTGATGTCATTTCCTTTGGATGTATACCCAGTAGTGGGACTGATGGTTCATATGATACTTCTGTTTTTAATTTTGGGAGAAACCTCCATATCATCTTCCATAACAGCTGCACCAATTTATATTCCCACCAAGAGCGTGCACATCCTCAACAGCATTTGTTATCTGTTGTCTTTTTTTATAATGGCCAGTCTTTCTGATGTGAGGTAATATCTCACCATGATTTTGATTTACATTTCACTGATTAGTAATATTGAGCATTTTTTTCTTATACCTGTTGGTAATTTGTATGTCTTCTTTTGAAAAATGTTTATTTATGTCTACTGCTCATTTCTAATCAGGTTTTTATTTGCCATTGAGTTTTTGGAATTCCTTACATATTCTGGATATTAACCTCCTTGTCTGATGTACACTTCACAAGTATTTTCTCCCATTCTGTAGGTTGTCTCTCACCTTTGATTGTTTCCTTTGATGCACAGAAACTTTTTGTTTTGATGTAATCCTATTTATCTATTTTTGCTTTTGTTTTCCATGATTTGGGTGCCTTGCCCCCCAAATCCTTACACTTTCTGTATTCCTGAAGCATTCCCCCTGTACTTTCCTCTAGTAGCTTTGTCTCACATTAAAGTCTTTAACTTGCGTTGAGTTGATTTTTGTAATTGGTGAGAGGTAAAGGTCTAGTTTCAGCCTCCTGTATGTGGAATCCAGTTGTCCCAACACCATTTATTGAAAAGACTGTCCTTTCTCCATTGCATGATCTCACCATCCTTGTCAAAATTGGTCGGCTATAGATGTGAAGGCTTACTTATCTAGACTTTTCTGTTCCACTAATCTATGTGTCTGTTTTCATGCCAATCTCATACTCTTTGGATGACTCCAGCTTTGTAGTGTATTTTGAAGTCAGGTAGTATAATGCCTCTTGCTTTGTTCTTTTTTGTGATAAAGTTCTTCTAGTTCCATACAAATTTGAGGGATTTTTTTATAGTTCTGTGAAGAATGTTATTGGTAGGGGAAATTTTTATAAACGAATTACTACTGACAACCATCTCAACCACACTATGAAAATTCTGCAGGCTTGCTGAGTGATTTTGCCCAAAGAACCCCAGTGACTTTTTTAGGAAAGTGGAAAATGCAAACAAAACAAAAGAGTTATTTCTGAATTTCTCAAGGGATATAGATTTGGGAATTGAAGTGATTTCTTCCTGACTTCATCAAGTTAATACATGAGATAAGGAAAACCAGCAACAGATGATTTGTAATTATTGATGTAAAGCTGAAAGAAACTGAGAGAGTCACCCTTAGCAAATTGGGCCTCAGGTAGGTGAGATATTGTTTGTTTTGTGTTACAAAGAGTTGACTATGACCCAGAGAGTTCAGATGACTCACTGTCATTCAGGCACATCTGAAACAACATCATTCTGTTGGGCCTGTGAGTTTACTATTTAAATATATGAACATCAAGGCATTTCTTGAGTGCATGCCACTTGAGCACTGTGCTAGGTGCAAGGAGATGGGCTTGCCCACACTCAGCCTGCAATGAATGGGATTGTCTACCCACTTTAGGTATTAATGAACATGTATCACCTATGTTGTTTCCTTTCATCATCGTAAAACTCCCTTTAAAAAAGTGTTATCCGCCTATTTTTAACAGATGGATACAAAGCTGAGGCCCAGCCTGGCTAAATTACATGTCTGAGATCAATGGTGAGCATACAGTTTGCTGAGATTCAAAGCTGTCTTTGGTTATGTCCATAGCTCCTGCTTTTATTATTATTATTATTATTATTTCTGAAGTCTTCACGGGAAGGGAGAATAACAAATCGGGCTGTGGTTGATAATTTTGAAGTTTCTACTATCTGCCTGGAGAAAGACCATTAGGAGCACATCTAAGGAAAAGCAAAGCATCAAGACCCTCAGTTTGGGACTCCTGAGTCACTTCTAGTGAGGACTCTAAATCCTTGCTCTGTTCTTCACTTGTTAGGGGTTTTCCTTTATTGCATATTAATTCCTAGTCCCTGCGGTATGAGAAATTTAAGCAGCAGGAAAGGCTGTCTGGCTCAGTGGCACTGGGTTGCTATTTAGTCTGCCGTTTCCAACCTCGCATGTCGATTGATTATCCTGCCTATCACGTGTTGACATATTTTGCTTGCTGTACTGATTATACATTGGGAGTGCTAATTCTTTGATTGGTTAGAGTTCAAAGGTGCTCATCTGTCAGCAAAAAGTCTCTCATTTCATGGCATGCTTGGCCTCCTCTTATATCTGTCATTTTTATACTGTTCTCAGAGGTTTTCCTCTTATTTCTGGTCCTAGTTCAATAGCAAAGATCTTGAAGGATTTTCCTTTGTAGTGGGCTGTTTTGTATGGTTTTTGGAGACAGATTCTGCTGTTTGAAGATATGCAGAATATTGGCATTTCACAGACTCCAACTGAAGCAATGGAAATCACATTGCATTCTGTTCTTTGATTTTAACAACTCTGTTGGTGCAGATCTCCAAATCTTGGAATTTTCCCAAATGTAGTCAATTTCTGAGACCAATAAATGGGTAGATCCAAACCTGGATTGTGCAAGTCAGTGCCTTAGTTTCTGGCTAAACCACTGGGTAATGGAATCCCCTGAAGAAGAGTTTGGAGAACAATGATTTGATCAAATGTAAGAACAGAAATATTACTACTGTACCAGTGTCATCTATAGTACATCTGTAGGATGTATATATGTAAATATTTCCATACAGGTATACAGATACATATTTTTTCTTAACCTAACTTTGAACTGGTATCATAAGCAGAAATATTTTCAGAAGTCATTATTTTGTATTACCTCCAGTGAAGTATTTTGCAATTGGTTTGAGGTGTGTGGTATATAAGGCAACATATACCTTTTGAGAAGGTCATCAAGATGTTAAGAATACCTTTTTTTTTTAATACCAGAGATTGAACCCAGGGGTCCTTAACCACTGGGCCACATTTCCAGTGCTTTTTAATTTTTATTTTGAGATAGGGTCTTGCTAAGTTGCTTAGGGCCTCACTAAATTGCTGAGGCTGGCCTCAAATTTGTGATCCTCCTCCCTTAGCCTCCTGAGCCTCTGGAACTACAGAAATGTACCACTGCACCCAGCAAGAATGCATTTTTGTTGTAGTTTTTAATTGTTTTTGTTCTTTACATGTAACCTCTAGAAGTCAAAAATAATGACAGCAATTGTTATAGTAACAATAGATGGCAAAAATTATCTTTGTGAAATGGTAGGATAATCTTTGATGACTAGCTTTTGCTCTGAAGTTTTATGAGTTTTTTACAAGCATGTTTTTAATTTTCACATAAAAGTGTATAAACTCTGGCTTTGAGAAGTAGCTGGAGTTGGCTGGACCAGGCTTCCAGAAGGGAGTAAGGCAAAGCCAGGGAGTCAATAGTTTACTGTTGGAAAAGAAAGGAACAGGGGGGTTATTGCCAAATTTTAATAAGTCTGCTTGCCTTTTGATAGTTTGGGTACTATAAATTTTAGGAGGTGATGGAACTGTCAGAATAATCTTGAAATAGAATGACATAAGAATATTTTGCCTGAACCCAAGCAGACTGGGGTCATTGGGGTAAGAAACATAAACTCTCTAAATCTTAGTTTTCTTCTTCTTTTTTTATTCTATAAATGGAATGATTACCCATCAATACAGTAGGTTTTAGGGGGAGATGAAGTAGGATAATGATGTAAAATGTGTCAGTTCAGCACATAGCAGGTGTTCAGTAAAAGTTAAAACTTGAATACTTCCCATCTTCTAATTGACACTAGCTAAGTCCATGTCATGAAGTGAGCTAAAAGTGCTATCTTCATCCATCTTCTATGGCCTTTATTGAGTTTATATGAACATAACACTATGCTGATTGTGGTACAAACCAAGCTATATAGTTGTGGCTTTTCCTTAGGAATTTACTTCCACAATCACACAGAGATTGATGGACTCATAGAATATGAGCTAGAAGGGACCCTGGGGCTCCCTGTGTTCAGTAATTTTGCAGACGAGGAAATAGATTCCCAGAGAGATGAAAGGACTTGTTCAGATTTTCCCAGTTAATTAGTGACAGTGCCAGAAACAGGATCTGGTTTTCCAGAAGCCTAATCTATTGTTCTTATTTGTCCACCTTTCTGGCTTAGGAAATAAAGATTATGGTTACATATTCTAAGAGTCGTTTCTCAGGATGAACTATTCAAAATATTATCACCAATATTAGAGTCCTTAAAGATGCATGACTAATCAGAAAAAAATCCTAAGTGCTCACGTGTCATATAATTAATGAGTAAATAAGATTGCAGTTTAGAAGCTTGGGTGGTGGTGCCAAACCATGGCTAGGGAGGTCTTCCCAAGCTAACCCATAATATTCCCCACTCTTCATTTTCCTCTCCCAACTGTTTAATCAAGTCAATTGGCATTTTTATTCTTTTTTCATTTTATAATTATTTACTTTAATAATTTAAAATTTGTCTTATTTATATGCAAATAAGATTTGAAATGACTTATTGTAAAAACAGAAGGGAAAGAGAATGACATTTGACATAATAAAATAATAATGATACTTCTTGATATTTATGAATGCTTCTTGCATTCTAGCTGTTAAGCTAGACTTTTATGCATGTTATTGCACCGATCCTAATCTATGAGGCAGATGATATTTATATATGAGAAACCAAGACTTAAAAACCACAATATCCGACTGGGGTTATAGCTTGCAGTAGAGCAATTGCCTAGCATGTGCGAGGCACTGGGTTCGATTGTTGACACTGTATGTAAATAAAGGTCCATCAACAACTAAAAAAAATATTTAAAAAACTCACAATATCTTGCCTACACAAATGAAATATGGACACAGGTTACCCCCTATCCTCACCCATGCTCAATTGGATCCATTTCCATACGGTACTCTGAGGTAGGCATTTGAGGGTCATTCTTGAGAAGAATGACCAACCTTCTTCCCATGTATTTATGTAAATTCTGAGATTTCAATAATGAGGTGGGAAGTTACATATCCAAGCACTGGAAATTATATGATGATAAGCATTAAAAAGGACCAAATGGATGTGTTTTTGCTGCAAGTACCTAGTCATATTTCTGAATATGACTAGTGTGTAGAGTTTTATTGACTTATATAGTACTCTTCATTTTGTCTGTATTGATCTGAAACATTCCAAGAAGCCAATGGCAGTCGCTGAATCCTTGTTTTACAAAAACCTATTTCTTTCCACTGCACAAGCTACGTGACAAAAAACAATCTGAATAAGTCAAAGACTCCCAACTCAATTAAGTTAAATAGTACTGCACTCTTTTTATAACCCCCATTATTACAGCATATAAAATTTATTATGCATGTCTAGGTCTCACTGTGATACCATTTATATGTTATGTACAAATTCTATAATTGTGCTTTTACCTTATACAGTTATGTCTCTAAGAGACCCTTTGTGGTTTAAGAAAGACCTCAATTGGGGGAGGGGGTTGTGGGAGGGAGGGAGAAAAAGAGAGAGAGAGAGAGAACTAGACAATGGAGAAAAAGTCTTTTGGCCATATTGTCTTGTAGAGCAAGAGAATATGAGAAAAGCTGACCCGCAAGTGTTCATAAACTGTTATCTTTCCCTGGGAGAAGCCAGAGGGGCCATTCCACTGTGATATAATTCTGGGTGTTCATTAAACATTCATCCAAAGCTAAATCATATCAGTGAACAATGAGCATGAAGGCCGGGATCTGTGTGTCAAAGAGAGGCAGCCATATCAGGGCCCAGTTGCTTTATTTAGTGGGGTCTGTGTCAAGCAGACAGGGGGAATGGGAGGTTTCCTTGGAGGCTTTTGTGAAGTCTTTGCTTCTTCTGGGGGCTCTATTAGAATAATCAGAAGCCTTGGGAAATTCACACGGTTTTGGTGGTGCTGTGATCCATCATCATCCATCATACTTGTGCTCTGGGTGACTGGGGAGCCAAATACCAGGCCGGCGGGGTGGCCAGAGCCCTTCTCTGCATGGAGCTCTCTGGTCTGCAGGGCAGGGCTCCAGGAAGCCTGGCAGTGAGAGGGGTGGAGGAGACTGCAGGGGAACTAACCCATGGATCAGCCTGACTTGGGGGGCTTCCCTTCTAGCAGTCCCCAGGGGCAAGAGTCAAGAAGTAACTGTACTATACTTTGAAAGATGTTTTTGGATTGTTTGCTTTGGATTTTCTCAACTTAATTCATGTTTTGCTGGGTTTGTTTGCAGTTTATTTCTAATTTATTTTGAACTTGATTTTGTTTGTTGGCAAACCTTAGTCATTTTTTAAAAAATTTTTTAAAAAGAATTTACGGGTTGTTTGCTCTTTGGTCTTCCTTCTGTGTGTATTGTGAAAATGGTCTTTGTTGTAAGACTTGTGTAGTGTTGTGTGTATCTCTCTTGTGTATGTGTTTTGCATGGAGAAAAAGAATAAAACCCTCATTATATATTCCTTATATCACGAGCAACTTTTTTTCCAAAATCTTTTTTTGACCTAGGAAGAAATGTAGTTCTTGGTTATTTTTTTAAATTTCATTTTATTTTTTATGTTTCAGGATTCCTAAATTAGAACAGGCTGCAGTTCTATAGAAAAGTGCTTATTGCAAAACAACTTCAGGGTCAGTCTGCCAGTCTTGTGTAAGACGGGGCTGCTTGAAAATGACTGATTTGGACTCTTGGTTCCCAGGCAAAGAAATTTGGCAGCCAAATATGTAAATTTTACCCATCTTCCATTTTGGTTTTTCTATGGAAACCAGGGACAGAGTCGAATTTAAATGTGTATACACCTTGTAACAAACTTGTAAATCCAAAATTTATGACACTTATCAGCTAAGAAAATGTACTTAAAATTTGCCTTTCTGTGTTTCAGAGGGTTGATAGAATTACTAGATTTCAAAAACCAAAATAAAAAAAAAAGAGTTCTTTTTATTTGATCTGTCTTAATCTCTCCAGTTTATGTAAATTAATATAGAAACCTTACTCTCTTGTTTATTTTATTCTGTTTTATTTTATTTAATTTTATTGCTAACAAATGGAAATGGTAAACAAATGCCTGCCCTAAACGAGATTTATGTCATTCTCTTTTGGATGGTGCAAATAAGTTCATAAAATAAATAAGTGTCTTATAGTCGATTCTTTCTTTTTTATTTCTTAAAATGAAAATCCAAAGCAGAATGCCTAGAACTATATTGAAATTTGACAGGATTTGCTTTGTGTGCATATGAGAGAATATGACTCATGAAAAAGGGAAGTTAGAGGAATATATGTATATATTCTGTAGTGATATTTTATTGATATCTATTGCAATAAGATTCCTGGGAGATTGGACCTAAATTAAAATAGACATAAATAATGATGAACAATAATAAATAAAATCCAATTCTCACCCTCTCCCTGTTTTCCTTTTCCTCTTTTTCATATACATATATGGGTGTATATGTATGTCTATGTAGGTATGCATGTGTACACCTATGTATACACACACACACACATACACACATAATAGCATACATATACAAACATACATACACACATGTATGTAAATAATCTCAAAGAGATCAATACAAGGAAGGAGTCACATGGACTGAGGGATGGGTGATCTGAAGAGCCATCCTCAGGTGCTCTGGGGATTTAGAGTTCTGGTGGGAGAATGAGCAGGGAGGGGCACTCTATGGAGAGTGGTGATTTGCAAGATTTCCTGCATATTCACTTATGAGTGTTTTAAATTAGCTTACAAATTACATTTAAAATCATAGAGTTTCTTTTTTTTTTCCCCTGAAAGGTTGGGACAAAGTTACATATGAAAACTATTGAGATGAGGAGTGGTTTTGAAGCCTTTCCCTAAAAATCCCAACTCAGGCAGCATCCGGGTGTGTTCTTGGTGAGCACTTCGTGAGGGCAAGTGCCTGGGTTGGGATGGCCAAGCTGCCTTAAACAGTGGGAAATGTAGGAACATGAGGGTGATCAACTCTGGAAAGCACGGTGACTAATGTGAAAGAATGAGGTTTGTTAAGAGCACACCAGACTTACTGAAGGTATCCTCCAATGCCTTACTTGGTGTCTTTTCCATATGAACATGTAAGAAGAACAGTTTTTCCTCCTGTCCCCAGTCTGATCTTTCAGTATTTATGGATTCTTCAAGCAAGGGAAAGCCTTGGTTCTGCAGTTCCATCGTTCCCTAGGTACACAGAGTTCTTGTGTTGTCTCCCAATATCCCAGGACTCCTACTTCAGTGTTTAGTTTCTAACCTTTCCTCCATGTGTGACCTGGTCCCTTGGATTGTCTACTTTTACTCATCACCGATAAACCAATTCATGATATAGTATATTGATTCATGCAGTTTCTATTATCCTCTCTAACTCCCTCACCAGATTCTTTCAGTTTTACTTCCTAAATTTCTATCTTCTTCTTCATCCTCCACTCTCACTGCCATGTTTTTAAGCTTTCATGATCTTTTCCATGAACTACTGAAATAGCCATTGACTGATCCATCTGCATTCTACTCATCCTTCTAAATTGTTCTTCTTTGAATCAGTGATCACACTGAAACACAACTCTGTTCCTGCCATTCTCCTCTCTAGGACTCTTCAGTGGCACCATATCTTACAGGAGAAAATACGAACTCCAGAGTGTAACAGAAGCTTGCTCCACACCGCCTCTTTCTCTGCATCTATATCTACTATCTTCCCCATTGTCAATCAAGCAATACTAGGAAATGCTTAGTATTTTGGTATTCCATATTTTGGTGTCTTTAAGTATATCCTTTCTTCTACTTGGCATGTTCTTCCTTCCCTATCTTTTCTCCAGGAAACTCCTTTGAAATCATTTTTGTTCTTCAACTTATTCTGCCCTTCTTAGGTATCACTACCTCTGGGCAACTTTCCTAATCTTTCCCACCTTCAGACAGGATGAATTCCTCTGTTCTCTACACCTTGTACAGAGTTGTTGATTGTAGGCACTGTATGCTATTTGTACATCTTTCTTCTCTACTAGAATGTTGCTCTTCCAGACCAGGAGTGGGGCCAATCCCTTTAGCTCTAGAGGGCATGATCAGGATCTGTGTAACCCATAGTAGATTTCAAATGCCTATTGAAAGGAATAAATGATTAATGGTCAGGAGTCTTGAAGATAATATTTTGCCTTAGTCCAAAGGAACAATCTTAATTGTGGAGGAATTTAATGTATGATAGCAGGTTGTTCAGGGGTATTTTGGAGGGTGGGGCCCCTCTTAAAGCAGACCATAGTCTACCACATCTGTGAGGGCAGAGGGAGGGAGTGTGTGTGTGTCACGTGGTGTCTGGGGTTTGGCAGAGTGGAGACATCAGCGCTGATGGTGCCCAGATCCCAGCACTTAACAGCAGACCCCATAGGTTATTAAAGCTGAGAGCCTATCTAGGAAGATTAGCTGCAGGAAGTGCTTTAACCACCGAGCAAACAGGCAGTCGCTTGATTAGTGCCTCAGACGTGGTATGGCACTGTGGTGTTGGGTTTCCATCTGAACCATTACTTGGATATCTGAGATCTGGAGCTTTGGTTCTAGCCTGACCTTGCATTTGATTTTTGAATGCCTACCTCAGCAATGGCCTTTGCTTGCTTCTTGCACACTGGGTTTCCCAGCAGTGAGTTTTGTGTCCCTTGATTTTGGACATTTGCAAGAGATGTAGAGAATTAACCCATATGGTGTTTGTTTAGTTGGGGAATCTTAAATGGCTTCTTGTACTGGGAGAACACGGTAGCAAATATATCTTTACGGTAATGTGTTTTAAATCAAAAGGGCTCCGTATTTTCCCCTATGTTTGAATGTGACATTCTTGATCATTCCAGACCCACCTGTCTGAGAACACAGGAATCAAAAACAGGAGTCACTCTCAAATTTCACCTCTATTTAATCCATCACAGAAACATACTGGCTTTTCACTGTATATATATAAAAAACCACACCAGGACATTTAAACAAAGTGACACAGATCATCAGCAGATCAACTGGGAATGACGGCTCAATCAAACAAATGTATGTTGAGAATTTCCACAGGGCAGCTCTCACAGCAGCCAAGCCAAATTTGTTTAGTATACATGAGCTAGCTCCTTAGGAACATGCACTCTGCTGCCTGCCAGATGATGACTTTTCTAGGTAAACATCCATTTAGCAGCATATATCCATCCATGAAAGTGTTGGCGTGATTTTGATCTATTCTCTTGGACTCCTGAAATTATGACTTCATTCCACTGGCAGCCAAGTACCAAACCCACACATGCACCATTTAGGCTAAAAAAAGATGGGGGAGGGGAGCTGTGCACTTATTTCAAAATGTAATATAACCATCCAAAAGGTAGGAGAAACTTCATAAAATCGACAGGCCATTTCACTTTTCTGACAAGCAATAAAGTAAGCATCATTAAAATGGATGTCAAATTATAGCAGCAGGGAAAATACCTACCTTGTTCTTGGTATTTGAAGTAGAATATGGAATATTTATCCACCTTGGTTTAAACTTGGAGACATTCCTTTTTCGGGTAGGGGATTGGGGTTCTTTTATTAAATTGAGATTTTAGAATCTGATCCCAACTAAGAACGAACGTTTGGATTCTTCAGAAACAGATATTTTATTACTTGTCTTATTAATTCTTCTATCTGAACAACTTATTTTCTTTTTACATGTGTCACTTAAAGAATGAGAACTCTACTTAATATAATCTTTAGGTCCAGACAAGAGCAAAATGTTTATAGAAACACATACATAAAAATGAAAAACAAAACTTCTGCTTGCTCTGCTTGTAAAACTTCTGCTTCTGCTTCTGCTTGTAAAATCTCACTTATTTTATGTAAGAGATTTTCAAAAGATGCTCAATACTCTGGTTTATTAACTAAAAGTTTTGCTTTCTTATTACTCTTTTCAAGTGGTGAAATCCTCAATTGGGGGCGGGCATTTTCAAATGGAAAGCTTGTAAAACTCCCCCTTTTTTAGACCCAAGGATTTCTGAGACTTGAGGGAGGTGATTATTGTTTCTGAATTTTAACTTCTCTCAAAAGGGCAATTGGCACATGTTGCTTGGGCAAATTTTCTGAATGGTCAGTGATCTGGAAATTACTTCTTCCAGTGTAGGGAATGACTTTTGTGGATAACAGACTCCTTTGAAATCTATTTAAGATTCAGAAGTAGGAATCATCTCATAGGTAGTGTTTTTTAAAAAATTGTCCAATTTGAATTTGAGCATCCACTATATTGACAGTTCAGGAGTTACTTAAAAAGTAAGTAAGACATAGGCCTTGCCTTCAAGAAGTTGAAAACCCAAGTGAGGAGACAGACATAAAAACAACTAAATATAATAGCACCAGAGCCAAATGTAGAAGCATATGGTCTACAGCACAGTTTACCTGCTCTGTGATCCATGAGGGAAAGGGTCCACCATGCTGAACATGGTGAGTGGGAACCCTTAGCAGATAAGATACATAGACTGAGTTTAGGCTTCAGTGCTGAAAGGATTTCAATGCTGCCTCCTCTGCAGGGCCTTCCTTATCCAAAGGAATCACCTACTCCCACATGACATCCTATTTTCTTTACTTCAAGGCACTTAAGACTGTCTCAGATTCTCTATAAGTACTGGTGTCCTTTCCTCTTATAACCACAGGCAATAAGGTTCACAAGAGCAGGGACATTGTTAGTCTTACTGCTCTGTTCCCAAATTTTGGAATAGTAGAGGTCCTCACTAGGGAGCAGTGGAATGCAGAATGTGGAAAGGGCATTCTGAAAATGAAAACAACACAGAAATAAAATTCTGTGGGATGTTCATGGACAGATTATAGAATGTGTTGTAGTTAGATTATAGAATGCATTGAAAGCATAATGCAAGCAATTGATTGTGACCCTTATAGTTTAGATGTGAGGTGTCCCCCAAAAGCTCATGTGAGAGACAAAGCAAGAAAGTTTAGAGGTGAAATGATTGGGTATGAGAGCCTTAACCTAATCCATGCATTAATCCAGTTGAACAAACTAACTGGCTGATGACTATAGGCAGGTAGGTTGTGGCTGGAGGTCAATTGGGGCTTGCCTTTAGGGTATCTATTTTGTCACTGATGAGCTGAAGTCCGTTTCTCTGCTTCCTGATGGCCAAGTCTTGATTGCTTTCGTCTTCCACTCCCTTCTGTCATGATGTTCTGCTTCAACTCTGGCCCAGAGCTACAGAGTCAGCCATCTGTGGACTGAGACCTCTGAAACCATGAGCTCCAAACAAACTTTTCCTCTTCTAAAATTGTTCTGGTCAGGTCTTTTGGTCACAGAATCTAAAAAAAGCTGACTAAAACAGTGACCATTCATAAAAGAACTACATGAAATTCTCAGAAAGCTGTGACCAATTTTTGAAAAAACCTGTAACCCTCTGACATATTCCTAAAAATGAGTGTCAGTTTTGATAATCCAAGTTAAAGCTTTCTTGGGAGAATGGTCCACATTTAGCAGTATATACTCATCCATGAGTCCAATAGTGTGATGTGTTCTTTAATGACTTTATCCAGGCTTTTAAAACAAGAGTATTCTATTATTATTATTATTATTATTATTATTTATGTATCCCTGAATGTGTATAAATGCATGACAATCTTTTTACAGTCATAGAGAAAGTATTAATATTAGTGTGCATAAAACTTGAGTGACTTAGAGTTTCTGAGAGAATAACCTTGGAGCAAAAGAGGTTTTATTGTCAACAAAAGATCTTGTTTAAATATAAATAAAAAACACTGACAATAGCCTGCCATGTTCCCACATGTATTTAACTACTCCCACAATGTAAATTTCACACAGTCCCAAGAATAGTATTTATCAAAGCAGTTATTGGGATGAACCAGAAGCTTTCAAAGTGTTGATTGATCACGCTTTGCTAGCAGTTCACTAGAATTATACAACCACTCCAAAATCAACAGCCTGGAAGAAAATGATACCAGGCTCAGAACAAAGCCTGGAATGTTAGGTTAGCAACTGACTTACATTGCAGTAAATGCATCAATTATTATTCATAAATGTCTAGAGGCATGACCTGGTAAGGATACTGAATGAACTGTGTACGACAGTTCGATTATCTTTTATCCCCAAAGGAAGCTCGGCTACTCTTCACTTTCACATAGGAGAGCTTTGAGAGAATAGTGGTTGGGGTTTTGTTATCTCTTTACCTATTGGCATTCTTCAAGCTCTTGGGAGTCATAGCATGGAGTGTTATGTCGATAGAGTCTGAAAATATCTGCTCTTCATATTCATCCATCAGACCACACGTAGGAAGCATTTTTGGAGGTTCACCAGCTGTACCTTAGCAATGGAAGGAGCTACTAGAAAGTCCTTCATGTCCTTTTATCTGTCTTCAAACAGCAGAAGAGTGATTTCTAGGCACCTGTTCTTTTTAAGTGGTAAAATGAGAGCTGTGTGGGAGGAATTGTATTGTTCTACCCAGGAGACAAGGAAAGAGATAAATCAATCCCATGACTTTTTTCCTTCTCTGAACTTTGGTCTGAAACCATGGAATAAGCTTTCATTGCCCATCTTCAAATGGTGAGCAATAATGTAGATTTCACATATAAACCCTTCTCTAGCCATCCGGCCCACACGGTTTCTTGCATCTTCACAGAAACTCTGGCAGCGTAGTGTTCTGGAATGAGCTCAATTTTTGTAATCAATGATTACATTGATTTCTCTTTTTTATTTTGTTTCAATAAGTGTGTATGGAGAGCTTTATTGATAGGGGAGTTTTGAAGAATGACTTGTACATGAACCATTTCATTTCTTTTTGTTATCTGAAAGATATTGACCTTTAAGATGTGCCACTTAAGACACAGAGACATAAGAACCTCCCCAAATAATAATGGCTTGTGGCATTTGCATTTTCCTCTAACAAAAAAATGTTCAAATGTGCTATTCTGATTCTTACAGCAATTTGGTATCATAAATATTTTTTAAAACCAGTGTTGTCCTATAGGAATATAAATGTCAGCTACATATTAATTTAAAAATTTCCAGCAGTCACATTAAAGTAGGTAAAAAGAAATAGGTGAAAATAATGTTATCAATGTTTTATTTATCCCAATATGTCCAAAATTATATCATTTTGGTACATAATCAATATACAAAAGTTAATTAGATGTTTTACATTTTTGGTACCACATTTTTAAATTCTGTCACAAATTTTTAAACTTTTAGCATATCTTAATTTGGAGTGGCCGCATGTCAAGCACTCACTTATCCTGTATGGCTCCCTATTGGGCAAAATCAGATATAGTTATAGAAACAGAAGTTCAAAGAGATTTGGGGACTTTCCTGGGGGCACCTAACTACATAGTGGACATGAGCCCAGTGTGAACTTCTCATTTAAGCAGGGTCTATGGTTTATAGATTACTTGAATTTCTTGTGACAATTTGAGTTGAGACTATAGAGTAGGGAGCCTTGGATGCTATAAAGATTCTGCACATAAGATTTCTTTACAGCTGTTTCTAGAAATGCCATAGAATTTGGATTTTTAAATGCAAGCTCCACATAAAATTATGATGTACCTGGTTTGGTGATAGCTGTCCTAGTCTCTGAATTCCTTATGGTCCATCTCTGTGTTCTTATAGTTGTTCATTCATTTAATGAATACTTACTAAACATGTGCTGTGGGCCAGACAATGTGCTTGGCCCTGCAGAAGCAGCAGTGAAGAAAGCCGAGTCCTTGCTCTTACATTCTACAGCATAGCAGGTACTACAACATGTACACGTGGAATCAAATTTAGCTGGTGATATTTGACATTACTTTACTAGTCTCCCTTCTTGGAGGACACACTAGAAATCTTGAGGAAAGGACATAAAGATGGGTTATCCACATGGGAACTTTTTGTTTAGTTTTATTCCTCTTATAACAAATATACTTGGAAATGTTGCAATGTGAGAACATAGTACACATTTTGAGCTTACTACATTTGGTTAAGTCCATAAATTAGTGACTTGATCATATGGAGTGTGTGTGTGTGTGTGTGTGTGTGTGTGTACTCATGTGCACAGATTTGCATATGTGTGCATGTACAAGCACGTGTAGATTCAATACGAACTTTCCTTCAGTGTTTTTTTTTTTTTTTTTTTGGTACTAGGGATGGAACCCAGGGGTGCTTTAGCACTGAGTTACATCCTCAGCCATTTAAATTTTTTATTTGAGACAGGGTCTCGCTAAATTGCTTAGGGTCTTGTTAAGTTGCTGAGACTGGCTTCCAATTTGCTATCCTCCTGCCTAACCTCCCAAGTTGTGGGGCACAATTTGTGTGATGTCTTTTGAACACTTAGGTTAAAACTTCCCAATTTACAGAAAGAAAAGGAGGTACTACTCAGTACTTCCAATAGAGTTGGCTTGCTTTGACATTTTTGAGTCAATAAAATCACAATGAATTATGATCAGGAGCTAGAAACTTTGCTGGATTCTGGGGATTCTGCAGTGAATTAGGCCCCTGTGCTCTCTGCCCTCATCACCTTACAGTCCAGTGGAGTTTTGGTGGAGGTATGCTTTAATAATCTTTCCACTTGGACTCACTTGAATTTGGGGTATGCCAGTTGTATGATCTTTTTGTGCCTTACTAAATATTTACACAGGCTTTTGTTGTTGCTGTTTTTATTTTCTTTTGGTTTTGTATGTATATTTAAAATGTATAGAATGCTGTTTCTTGGAAGAATTTTTAATGTGCTTCTTTTCCACCTAGGAGAAACAAAGTCTGCTCAGCTGGTTTTTCTTCTGTCAAGCATTTTCATTTGACCTTTTAAGCTATCTAAACTTTGAAGGAAAATGCAGATATGCCCTATGGTTTGAAATGGTGTAGAGATCCAGAAGGATTAATTTAAAAATTCATAAATCCATTGTACTATGCAAATTAATGACCTGTGACCTTTTTTCCAGGTGACTTGTTTTGACTTAACGATGTCCAAATAAATGTGTTTATGTAGGCGAGTTCAATGCTACCAAAACCTGACGTATTAAGCATCTCCTATGGCTCATAATACGTGCCAGGGATGTGGACCACCCTCTGTTTTCTCATTATGCCAAATAATAGAAAGTGGAAATCACTCTAATCCTTTCTTCTGTGTCTGCTGTACCTCTGCAAATATGATAAACTCAATCCAATTAAAAGTCATTACCTCTCCAAGGCTCAGCCACAGTCTACAACACTTTGTTTTACAATCCTTTCGATTATCTGTTTTCATCATGAATAGAGTTTTTAGCCATCCTCCACTTCAGTTTTCTATTAACAAAAATGGAATTTCACTTATGTTTAGAGTTCAGTCTTTGTTTTCTGTATGATTCGCTTGATTCTTGCAATGCAGATTTATATAACTTAATTCTTCCTGGATATTTGCCTTATCTCCCCTACGAGATTGTAAGTCCTTCAAAATCAGCAATTTCACTTTATTCTTCTTTGTGACCCCCCATGGAGATTTGTCTGTAGAAGTCTTGTTGACTGAATGATTAACATTTTGTGGCATAATGTTGAATCTGTGTTGGATCATAGTTGGTAGGACTTAGTGGTAATGAGTGTTGAAAATTTGGATGAAGTCGACATAGTACAACAGCAACAAAATCAACAAAAGCAGCAAGAGCTCAAACCTGTAAATTTATTGTGTAATTGTTGTATGCACTCCAGGTATCTCTCTTGCATTCAGTGTATTTTCTGAAGATCACATGCTTTTGATAGAATTGCAGTATTTCCAATTTTTCCTCTTGAGCAGATGTGGTTGATCTAGATTTACATAGGTTCATCCACAATATATTTGAATCATCAAGCATCTGAGACGTTTAGATAACTAAAATGACAATATTCTCAGATTCCACGATGCTATGAAAAATGGATGTTTTGCTTTTCCCTTCTTTTGTTTTTCTTTTAAGATGTGGTCTTGCTACATTGCCAGGCTGTCCTCAATCTCTCCTGGGATTGGGGAATCTTCCTGCCTCAGTCTCCAGAGTGCTGGGACTAGAGGTGTGTACCACTATGCCTAGCTTAAAAATGGGTATTTCAATCAATGATCTTGAGGTTTAAGCAAATATGATGCCAGAAGATTTTATCTTAATCAGCACAGCAATGACATATTAAAATAAGCAGTTTGTTAAAGAAGATTTATCAGAATAAATTCTTAAAACAATCTTTTTCCCCTCCACATGAAATAAATATAGCTCTCAAATTTTATTTTTCTACTTTGGCTTTTGGTTAGGTTACTTTGGCTATTGTATGCATGTTTGGATATGACTTGGGTAAAAACCCATCATTTGGTGGGTAGTGTGGGATACCAGGAAGCAAGAGGACTAGCATTTCTTTGACAACTTTGCTCTCAACTGATGCCACTGGAGCTGGTCTGGCCCATCTTTCCTCTGAGTACATCACCCTTCTGAGGCCAACCAGAGTTATCTCTTGTCTGTTTGGAACAATTCCCAGTTCTATCTGGTAGGTGGGTGTTGTGTTGTGTGTCAGTTATAGGCTCATGGAGTGTCACTGACGCTGCAGCAGTCCCACCTGAGTCACAGTAGAACTCAGAGTCTTTTTCAGTGAAGTAGATCAAGTGGAAATACATTTTTATGAGTTATGACACTTCTCCATGAAGTTTTCTTTTGACTTATTTTGTAATGGAAAGGTGGGCATGCTGTTTTAGAACCTGCTTTATGAATTATTTAGAAGCAGCAGCAAGATTAAATAATCCTTCTTTGATCCTCACATTACTGTGAACTTGGTGAGATTAGCAATGAGAACAACTGTATTTCCAACAATCATCAGAATGAGAGGTTTATTCTTCAAAAACAGTGTATATAGTTGTCCCTCAATCTCTGTGGAAGATTGGCTCCATGTCCTTAAAAAGGTAGCAAAAATCCATAGATGCTCATCTCTTTCATAAAATAGTCAAGTATCTGCGGATAACCTACACATATCCTCCCCTATACTTTAAAGCATCTCTATATCACTTGTTAAGCCTAACATAATGTAAATGCTATGTAAATAGTTGTTATACAATATTCAGGGAATAATGACAAGAAGAACGAGTGTGGATGTTCAGTACAGCGACATTTTTTCCCCATATTTTTTTCCATCCGTGGCTGGTTGAACCTCTGGGTGTGAAACCTGTGGGTCCAAAGGGCCAACTGTACCTGATTTCAGTCAGTCTAAGGCTAGAGGGTCTATGGATTGGCATGCCCAATTGCAGAGTTGCCTATATACAACTATTTCAACAGGCATCTTCTTCCTAACCTCACTCATCTAAGACCTATTTTATTGCCTTATACTGACTACCATCTCTGTCTTCTCTACTCAACTCTGAGCTATTTGAGGGCAGAAATTTTATCTGATTCAGTTCTCTTTCTATCCTCAGCAATTTTCACAGTTCTAGTCACAATGGGATACCAAATAAATATTTTGGAATGGATAAATGAGTAAGTCTGAGTGGTAACATCTTGGGTAAACGCTATGAGCTCTGCACTTTAATCATCTAATTCTCCTTTTAATGTCAGAAAAGGATTAAATCTGGGCACTTTTGTAGTTTGGCCTCAAAATTTCAATTGGAATATGCAGTTGAAGCATTCACACAAAACTGGTAATGTCTGGAACATCTGTTTAATCCTTCACTTTTCATAGTGTGGAGCCCACCAAAGATTTTGAAAGTCAAATGTATATTTATTCCACGGAGGAAACTTTATCAACCAGTGCAAAAGTTTACTGGCGCTAGCTAGTGATATAATGGGTAGTTTAAATCCTGCTAACTGCAAATAATTTTTCAACAGTGTTTATGATTGTGGTAGAGTTTAGTGAGGCAGAAGTACA
This sequence comes from Sciurus carolinensis, assembly GCF_902686445.1. Classification (NCBI taxonomy): domain Eukaryota; kingdom Metazoa; phylum Chordata; class Mammalia; order Rodentia; family Sciuridae; genus Sciurus; species Sciurus carolinensis. Next base: position 40,372,121 of record NC_062221.1, on the reverse strand, counting down.
GATAACATAAATATTTCGACAAAAGCCTATTGTACTGGAGCCATAAATAAATTAGACCCAGTTTGTAAATAAATTTAGTTTTTGCCAGCAAACATTTATAATCCTCTCTTGCTGCAAACTATAGTAATTTATATAGAAGAGGTCCTGAATGCCTTTTTTAAAAAAGTCAGTTGTCATTAGGAGGCAGGGCCTGGTGCCCATCAAGTGTCTTAGACTGTGTGACTCAATTAAACATGAAGGACACTGTACAGACCACCTAATGCTACTAGTTATTGTACATGTTGATAATGACAATTTCCAGAGACTATACATAGTTTGGTAGTCTATGAAGTTGTCATATTATATCATTCCCTTAAATACCTAGCTTGTGTTACCACTTAACAATGTTGAAATTACCCCCTCTCAAATCATAAGTGCTCAAATATACACACATACATAGCACATCTGTTCATATTTTTCCAAAAACATCTTTATCAAAGTGTACAGTGTTTTCTCAAATTAAAAAAAAAGTTCCTTTATGCTTTTCAATGACATTCTCTTCATCCCTATAGTTTTGAATGATTTTATGTTCAATATGATATGGTATTGGGAAACTCAATATGGGGACCGTTAGAGCTTGGAATGGGGCTGCAAATTGCCCTCCTTGGCAACATCTAAACTTATTTGAACTAAAGATTCTGTATTTGCAATGGGGCAGAGTCCAAACTGAAATTAGTCAAATCAAGGAAAATTTCCCACAGAATTACTCTGAGATCAGAGGTCATTGTTGCTTTTTAGTTAACAAACCTTGTGACAACAAGGGCCATTGCTCAATTTCAAATAAAACCTAATTTTGAGACTCTATCAAAATTTCATTCTTTTGGGCACTCTGTTTTTTATCAAACCAAGACGTATGGTTAGCTTAGTGTTTAATTGCTTGTTCACATTCCTTTTAATCGGCAAGTCATTGCTACGACTCCCTCTTCTGCCAGACAGGCATAATTATTTTCTTTCCTTGATGTGAGACTCCTGGCTATAAGAAAGCTCCTCTGTTTTCCTAGCAGTAGAAAAGTGTCTGTCTGCAATCATGTCTACTGTGAGAATGACTCTGAACTTACATCTACCCTGCTTATTCAGTTTTCCTGCACACCATCTACCTTTGTTTTCTGTATGGCAGAAATTAGATCTCAATTTCCTTATCATCATCTTCTAGGGGTATTTTTTAACGTTTTCACTTGGTGTTGATTAGAATTCAGTCTCCTTGTTAGAGAATGCATTTCTACATCTCGTTTCTTTAGCCTGTAGTTCCTGAGTTTTGGCCTTTCCTTTGGAGGCAAGAAGGATCTCTGCCAAAAGCCACCAAGCCACACTTAGGTAATTATAATAAACAAGTTGGGGCTCTCATTTCACATGCAGAACTGAATGAAGCAGAGCTGTGGTCAAAGGGATCCCAGTTGCTCCTCCATTAGCAATGGCACATTAATGCTCTCTCATGTCTCTGCCCACCTTTAAACACTTTTTTTTTAAGAGGAAGCAAATCAAGTCACTCTAGCATGTAGAGGGGTGCTGCCTTCTTCTGAAACCACCATCAACAACATAAACAAATTAGAGGTAGTAAACCACACTTTCTGCCCACACATAAACCACAGTCCTCACCAGAGGGCAGTCTACTTAATGTGAGAATAACAGCCCAGTTTTATAAGCCTCTACTGGGAATAAATTCCAGTCTCACTGGTTAGAGCAAGGTTAGGCAGCCAGAGTACAGTCTCTCCTAGGTTACATGTTGGGAGAGACCCAACCAATTCTCAAAGTGTCTTTCCAGGAAATAACACTTTACAAGCTTCTGGTGCACCAAACTCTGACCATCCTTTGGTTTTCATTATGGAAAACTGGGATTGCATGGGTAGAATGGACCTGGGGATGAACTTGTCCACCATGCTTATTTTATGGATTGGGAAAGCAGGGACTCCAAACAGCTGTGACTCTCAAACTCTTCCTCTTAAGGTTACTCCAGGGTTTATTGACATTGCTAAATCCAGACTTCCATGCCAGGGTTTGTGCCACTCCTGCTTTCCCCCAAGCACAAATGGCAGAGTTTATGATCCTCCATCTTGACCCATATGGAAGTTGTAAAATATTCTCTATACCTTCCTGATGCTGATGCACTTCCTTTCTTGACAATGGTTAGTCCTCAACTAATGTGTCCAGCCCTAAACTAATGTGTTCCGTCATCAGTAAATTCCTGCCTGTGATAGTCTTTTCTTAAATACCTGTTTAAACAGTAATTTAGATAAGAGTGTCCCATTTGTGTGCAACAGGAAATGCCTGCCTTCTTTTAGATACGCTGGCAAATAATTACTGTAGATATGACTTTGAATACTGAAAGGCTGTACCCTGGTCATTTCAGACTGCCTGAAGAGTAACCACCCAGTCTGCTGCAACGTAAATATGGGACATTTCTACTTTACTTTAAGTGAATCTGAAGGAAAATCACTTTGGGGATATAAAAGGCTTATGAAAAAAGCCATCAGGTCAGAGGTTGCCAAAAGTCTTTTAAAAATTTGTATTGCTAAAAGAGTGGAGGCACCTGGTTGTAATGTAAAAGAAACACTATCTGATATGTGAAATCTGTTTTACCTGGTTGTTCCAGTGGGTATTGCTGACTGTGGCTCCCTAAGAGCAGAATGAGCCAAACATTAACCAGGTCATGTTTTCCCTTGGAATAGTGCTCACAGAATTTTAATATCTTTATTTTAGCTGTCTTAGATTCTGTAACCAGATACCAAAGAGCTTTACTCATACCTCAACTGTGAATTTTCTAGCAATTTCTTTCCATAACCATTTGACAAAAAGCTTGGTTCCATCTTTGAAGAGAAACTCTTGAAAGTGGCCAAGTTCATTTCATAATAGCTCAGGAGCTACTGGTTTAATTCCCAAACCCTACTTGTTTAGTGAAAGGTTTGTGAAATTCCTAGTACAGTGGAAAAAAATTTTAACCAGATTTAAAAGCCACAGAACGAGCCAGAGTTATGCCACAATACTATGAGAAAAACAAATATTTGCTCATTGATTTAGTCTCTTATTTTCAATTCATCTGGTACTTTTTACCATCTCCCCTGCTACCTTGTCTTACAACCTCTTCCATTCTGGGTCTTTCTGACAAGCTCATAAATGAAATATTTTTAGGAAGCACTGGGGGAAACATGTCCATAAGGAAGAGACAGAATAGCATGGAACAAGGAAGTAGCAAATACTGCAAGTGCAAGGAAGCTTAGAAGGTCATCAAAAGCAATTCCATGTGCCAAGTCATGTTGATAGATTATTTTACAAACATAATTGTCTCCAGAGACATGGATTCTACAAATTGAGTCCAGAGTCTAATCACACCACTGAAGTCTTTTCTTTTTGCCCCTCTCTGGAGGATGGGCATATTGAAGATTATATCCATCAGTGTCTCCCCTTTATATTAGATATCTCTATTTTGTAAGTCTGTGCCTCTGGATCCTGACCACGGTCCTTCATAGCTTGCTTAAGTCACTTTTCCGGAAATTCATTTTCCTCACTTTTACTAGTTTCCTTTCTTCGTTTCCTTGGGATCTTAAATTTCATTATCTTGGGGCCATTCTCACAGAATATTTTGCTGGTCCCCTTCTTTGTTCTGTTTGTGCATCTGGCATTACTTGGACTCCACCCTTTTCCCCAAGCCCAGCACGAGTTTATTGGTTCTGCTGCTGGTGCAGAAGAGCTGGCTGCTGAAGTCCTCTGTTTTCTCACAAGCATGCCTCTGTCACCACTCTGGAATTGTCCTAAGCGGGGAAGAAGAGCATGTCCAGTTTTAATTTTGGACGGAAATTGGTGTCTTCCCCCTCCCTCCCCTGCCCACTCTTGAGCAGGCATCTACTCAAGGACTCATGCTTATGCGCTCGGGTCCTACCAGGAGGTCCCTGGTGGGGCTCTGAGGTTTGGCTGAGCCTCCTCTCTTCCTAGAGCTGGGCACACATCCTCCGCTCTCAGCCACGTGTAATCCTTCCTGTCTGCTTGCAAGTTGGGCACAAAGTACTGGCGCTTGGGCCCACCCTCTTCTTTAGTAGCAATTAACCTTTACTACAGAGCTTCCTTTGAAGTTTGCTCGTGTTTTTATTACAAAACTGCAATGAGGAACATAATGGGGGGAAATGTCTAAATTTCTGAGTTACCTAATCTGTTCAATTCCCTAGCTGGGCTCCTCTTGGCAGTTGTTTCATGTAGTTATGATCTCAACCAGTCTGCCTGAGATCTCAAATCATGTTTCTGTCTGAGCCTATTTTTAAGATTAGGGAGCTATTAAACACCACACACACACACTCTGCAAATGCATATGAATGTGTGTATTATGTGTACACTTGTGTATAGCTGAGTGCAACTGATTTCTTATTTAGTGACTACAGAAATCAGTCTTTATAGTTAAACCAGATACGCATGCTTTCAATATTAATATTAAACTAGTTGCTGAATATTTTCTATCAATGAACTAACATGCAAAATAGAAAGAATAATTATTATGTTATTATCATTAATGATAATGCTGAGTGATAAGCATTACTATGAGTATTAAATGCTATTAATGGTGAAACTCAGGATTTTGAATGGCATCTGCCCAGAAGATTTGCAGTTAAACTAAGCAAAGAGGCCAAAAGAAACAAATGGTGAGTTATATAAAACCCACAAAAAGAGAAGGCATTTTAGGCCAGCCTTGCAAATAAGAACCAAAGAATTATGAGTGGAATGGCATTTTTTTTTTCTACCCTGCCTTTCACAGGAGCTCAAATAAATGAAATCATTTTTCTCTGCTTTTCACTCAGCAGTAAATCATTGGTAATCCAAGGTTGGTAGAAAAGCAACTATGAAACGCAAAGAAAATACAAGAAGAATACCTCCCTCCCAGATTGGATAAGGACTTTCTAAGAAAAGTGTAAAAATCGTAAAGGGAAAGTAGACTTAGTTCCATAAAAGTTAAAAAAAATTCCATTAAAGTACCAAATGTCAAATTATCTACTGGGAAAATTAAAAACTGTATCAAAAATATAATTTGTTTATCATTAGTAAAATAGACACAAAGCCCAATTAAAATGGACAAAACAATGAACAATTTGCAAAGGAAGAAATATAACAAATGAAATATTTAGTCTCAGTTATCACTGAGATGTGAATTAAAGCAAAATTGATATTTAATTTCCCTTATTGTCTTGATAACAAAAAATAAAGACATAATTGTCAGTAAGGTTGGTAGGAGTGTTAATTGGTATATGCTTTTGGAAAAGCAATCTGTCATTATTCACTAGGTTTTTTTTTAAAATAGGAATCTAATCTAGGAAATTAAAATGGATGGATATAAATATTTATATTAAAGAATATTTATATCTATTATCTCTGATATCAGAAAATTAGAAGTAATGTAAATAATATGCAAATAGTTCACTTATTGTGGATTTGTATCATGGAATATTCTGCAGCAATTTAATGTAGTTTTAGGGAATAGTAAACAAAAAAATAATGAAAGTGTTCATAATCAACTATAAAGTAAAAACACTGAAAAGCAAATTAGTCCTTGGTAAGGCCATCATTTTGATAAAAGAAACTTTGAAATACATCTCTAAAGAAAACAAAAACAAATGACTTTAGAGGAAAGGGAAGGAACAGATTTGGACAGCAGGTTAGTCTTGACTGCCTGTGAATATACTGTGTAGCATCCTTGAGTATCAATTCCATATTTGCAAAATGGAAAATTATTCTCATCATTTTCTCACTAGATTATTATCTCAAAATGAGAAAATATAGATACAGCTATGGAAGTTATAATTATTGGTATTATTTCTGAAATTTCCCTTTTGCAGATTCTGATATGGTTTCAGAATGAAACATCCCAAGTGGAAATCTGTGTTAATTATTCAGTCATGGAAATAAATATAATCTAATGGAAGTGTGGGCTCTTGCTTGGTCTCTAGAGACATCAGAACACTTAACATTTGAATTGAAGACTTTGATTTCCAAGAGCATTTCCCAAGCCATTTACCTCACATCCAACAATAAGCTCGTCATTCTGTCCCCACTCAGTTAATGACATGCCTAAAGGATGCACGAAACAGTTACAGTGGCAGGCAGCTCAGCTCCAAGAAGTTACAAGGGTTATTTATCTTTATGGGACCACTGATGTATAGAGCACTTCTTACCTGATACTTACCTACTGTAAATGTGCCCAATCTGTCAGCATGATATCTGAGAAATGCTTTAATTAACTATAGTTATAGCCAAGGGAAAGGATCCACCAATTCTTTTCCCCCAATAACAGAGATTTAATGGAGATATGATAATTGAGGTAGTTTGTCATTTAGATGAAATATTTTAGCAGCTTTTTGGATAGTTCGTGAGTCATGTACATAGAGGCATTAGTTTGTTTTGTTTTATGCAAAATATTCATTGTGGTGTGATAAACTGCATTTGCTATTAAACATTTTGTAATGCTAGATTATTATATTGAAATACGATTGTATGTTTTGATAGGTAAAGCTTGGAAGTTTTATATTTCCATTTTTGTTACCACAGCCCTTTTTATATTTAGCTCAGATGATACTAGATTAAGGGTGGCTTGAAAACAGATTGCCTGGGCTGGCATACACATAAAATGCTTGCATATGGAAGAATGGGACTGTGGCTCTTTTTCCTGGATTTGCTTGACCTGTGTAAGTGATTCGTTAGGTTTAATTGGAATATTTTTGTCACTGTAACCAGAATTGCATTCAGGTTTTAAATTCGAATTCTTTCTTGGGTAATTTTGTCCCCACTGGAAGTGAAATTTAAATGAATCATTAGATTCCACGTTGGGAGAGTTCATGGGTAACAGAGAGGTCACAGGGTCAGCTTTGCCAGTGGGAAGACACAGACAGATACCTTTGTCTCTACCTTTTTCTAAGATTTGAGATCATGTTGCTGGAACTCACAGAACAAGTGATTTAACTCATTGAGGAAATAGGTGAAATTTTACTGACCCTTAATAGATAATTAATGAAAGAATATCATTCTACTTATTCAAGTGCTTTTTTGTTTTCTACTGCTTAGATGGGAAAAAATAAATTATAAATTACATGGTATCTTCCAATTTGTAGCATTTATTGAAAAAACCAGTATCTTCCCAGTGGCAAATATATCTTTTTAAGAATTTATAATGTAACTTTGTATTCATAGTACATGTATGTTGCAAGTATAGAGAGGTTTTTTACTTTTTTGAAATTTTATTTAATAGTATTTTTGAGACAAGGTTTTATTATGTTGTCCAGGCTGGTCTTGAACTCCATGGCTCATGTGATCCTCCTGCCTCAGCCTCCTGAGTATCTGGGACAACAGGCACATGCCACTATGTAGATTAGAGATATGTTTTCATATGTTTTTAGCTGTACCAAGACTGGCAGTTAACTTTTGGATATTAGGTTGAAGTGCAAAATCTCCCTGAAGGATAAAATTAAATGAGCTTTATCAAGTGTATTTGGACTGGAAGTGAATTTCTCTGATAATATTTCTTTGGGGCACTGTTAAAATAGTTCATTTTGATGCTGGTTTTGGAGAAAACTTTTTAATCTGCTGAATTCTATTTCTGTGCTTTAAAGGTGCTCTTCAGGATCAAAATAGTTTCCTATATTTGGCAGAAAAATATTGATTTGATGTAAGAGTTCAATAAAATTATATGTTAGGTTAATTATCTATTTAACAAGTATTCATTAAACACATATGCAGATCACTTGGAGAATTCCAAAGAAGTGAGAATTCCTAAGAAGTGAGAATTCTAACACCTCTTTTTAAGGGCTATTTCCTAGTTGGGAATAAAACAACCATACACATTAAACCCTAAGCAGCAATGCATACAATTTGATTGCCAAACTGATGGTTGAAATTATGTAAGAATTCAAGAAAAGGGGATATTCATGTTAAATGGGATAAGGAGGGGACAAATTAGAACTTGACCTAGGAGGAAGGTTAGGAGCTGGTTGGGCAGAGGAGCAGAGATAGGATAGCTAGGCGGGAAGAACTGAAGAAAAAATCATTACAGAGTTTATAATATTGTGTCCCAGAAACTCCTGTTGAAGAGTGTTGAGGATCAGGAAGAAAGGGAGAGTAGGTTAAAAATGAAATAGATTTTTTTTCCAAGTCAAAAAGTTTATACTTTACCTGCAGACACTGGGAATTATTGGAGTCTGTTGAACAGGAAAATAGATTTTCCAGAAAGATAAATCAGCAGCACTATACAGCTCCATGTTGAGGGACAGTGGAAAGAGGCTGATTTTCTGGAAGTCCCTCTAAAGGATCATTAGAAAATTCAGGTCTGAAAATATAGATAGAAAGAACTGGTAGGAGGTGAAAATCTTGCAGGGAATGTTTGGCATTTCAAGTCTGAATAGACTTTAAGATAAAGGAGAGAAAATGTTCATGTTATTTTAAAGCCCCAAACATTGAGAATTAGGGGAAAGACAGTATTCTTAATGGAAATGGGGAAATGGGCAAGAGAAGTGATGTGAAGGCAGATATAATGTTCAAGATTTGGACATATGCTCAACTTCAAAGATAATGAGTTTACACATTGAGGACCTATTTACCAAAAGTTGGCAACTTGGAGTTCTGTCACATGTTTGATTTTTTTGGCATTATTTCAATGTTAATACAAAACCACCAGCTCATTAGAAGATCCTTTTGCATATAATATCATTTTATACTTGATAAATCTTGTAGAGGCAGGAGTCAGTATTTGATGGACAATTGTTAAAGAGTGTTGTAGTTACTTTCTGTAATCAATTAGCAAAGAAATTAGGACTAAGACTCATGTCTTCTACCCTCCACCATAGTAAACTCTCTTGGGAGACCTTAAAAATTCATGGAACTGTAGGGTTGGTAGAACATTAAGGCCAACTGTCTAGTCACCAACCTGAAGCTGAAATTCCTTCATATTGTCCCTAACTTATGGTTATCTGCTATATAAGAACCCCTGGGATTTGAACAGAAGGCACTCATCTCACCTTTGGATGGTTCCAGTTGAAATCTGTCTCCTTATAATTTTGAACCATTTTTCTCAGTTCTTTCCTGCAAGTTCTATCATCAAACCAATCAGGCATGACTTTCAGCCCATAATCCTAGTGTAAAAGAAACACATACTCATTTAAGACAACTGAAATCCCCTTCAATGGCAGAAGAGCCAAGCTCAGTCACAATTCTTGCCATCACCCCACCCTCCAACCCCAAGATTCATAATAGCCCTGAGGTCTCACATGGAGCACATCCATTTACTTCAGGCGTACACTGTGCTGCTTTGGGAAGTCAGGGAGTCTTGGTGTGCAGTGCCAGCTCCTATTCGTTCTACCCTGCTGTCCCCTCCAAGGTCTCACCACCTCCCCAGGAGACATTGCTCCACACAGAAGCCTCTGATTGCTATCACTTCTAAGTCTGGAGGAATTTTTCTTCTCTTTTTGGTACATCCTGAGTTACCCCTCCTTTCCTTCCTAACTCTAGAAAATGCACTTAATTTCTTTAAAGATTTTAGCTTTTGCTAATGTCCAGAGAAATCACTAGCATTGAGTAACTGGCTTTCTGCTCAGCACAAGTTACTGAGGCAAGGAAATACCAAGGGCTTGGTGACGTGTTTGAAATGAGAAAGGATAAAATAGGGAAAGGACAAAGACTAAAATTCCAAAAATAATCTCCTACCCAAATTGAAGCCTTGTGTGCATGGCAGCCTTTGGAACCTTTGACATTTGTTCCAAGATACCATGGATTGATAAAATGTTCTGCTAAACCCTATGTTCCTGTCAGCTCCCAACTTGGGATGATTTTGGGGTAAACACATTTACTTCTGATCTCTACTTTATTCAGACTGAAAATTAAGCTACTGATTATTTCCCAGGTGGATAATGGAGGGAGCTGGTCCATGTGAGTATCAGCAGTTGAGGATTAGGTGAACTGATTTATGAATTTACCACAGATAAACCCAACAGATCATAATCCCTATTACCTCCACCCCCTGTGAACAATAGAGATTTTTGAGGAAGGCATATTTTGCTAATGGTCTTCCCTATTTAGTCTTTGCAGAAGCACAACATAATAATGGGTCTACCCTGGTGGAATTTTGTCTCTATCAGTAGGAATTCATGAAGCTCTTATTTATTCACAGGTAATGAGTGTGTATATGGCAACTACCCTGAAATACCTTTGGAAGAAATGCCAGATGCAGACGGAGTAGCCAGCACTCCCTCCCTCAATATTCAAGAACCATGCTCTCCTGCCACATCCAGCGAAGCGTTTACCCCGAAAGAGGGCTCTCCTTACAAGGCCCCCATCTACATCCCTGATGACATCCCCATTCCTGCTGAGTTTGAACTGCGAGAGTCAAATATGCCTGGAGCAGGACTAGGAATATGGACCAAAAGGAAGATAGAAGTGGGTGAAAAGTTTGGGCCTTATGTGGGAGAACAGAGGTCAAACCTGAAAGACCCCAGTTACGGATGGGAGGTAAGAACATATTTTGAGTTTATGTATATATATATATTTTTTTCAGATATGTAAAAAAGAAAAATATATAAATTATTTAAGTGTCCTTGAAGTAAGCGAGTTCTATTTGTTGCAATATGTTTTCAAATAGGCCTTTAAGAATAAACTCCTTTACAAGCTCACTTCTATTTTTTTAATTTTTTAAAATTTTTACAGACTGTATTTTGATTCATGGTACACAAATGGGGTACATCTTTTCGTTTCTTTGGTTGTGCAAGATGTAGATTCTTGCCTTTTGTGTAATCATATAAGCTCACTTCTTGAGAGAAACAATGTATTACTTAAAGGTATAGCATCATAAGAGGGAACACCATCTAATGAATACCTCAAAATGTGTATGTGTGTGTGTGTTTGTATATTTATATTTATACACAAACACACATTTCTCATTTATTTTTGGAACTCAAAAAACCAATAAAATAAAATATGGTTTTATAGTTGACACTTTGAAACCAGATGTGGCCATCTTAAATAGTACATGGCATTAGCAAAAGTCATAATCATATGCCATTTTTATTGTATTTTATCTTTCTGTGGGAGGAGAAGACTGGGAAGATTATTTTCTGTTTTGTGGCTATATATTAAACTTGGTTTTCTTCCATCCTGCATTTTCATGTTGCTCTATGTCCTTCTAATACGCTTCATCTCTTTTTGATAACTGTGATTTGATTCTACATGCTTCTAGAATGGGTATTGTGTTGTGTACTCAGTACTAAAATCTGTGATGATTCTCCATATTCAAACTTATTGAATGAATAATTCAAGCATAAAATGGTTCTGAAAATGAGTTGCTGATTTCAGCAGTACTTCTCATAGAACCCAAGAGGCAATATCTAAGAATTAGAAGTTATGGTCTGGTTATAAAAATCTAAATTAGTTTTATTTCAATAAGGAGATGTTGTTACTCTTTTGCATTTATAATATTTGAACAGGTTTGTGCAGTTTTAGTGTGTGTTTGTATAGTTCTATTTATATATACACAAAAGTAAATGGAAACTATGTTCATGTGTGTTCATATATTTATATTTATACACACATACTTCCCATTTATTTTTGTAACTTGAGAACTTTTGTATTTAAATCCCAGTATCATCATTTCTGGAAAATCTTGTCTACCGCTGAAAACTTGTAGGCAATTTCTGCATGGGTAAAAAAGTGTTTTTGGAGATGTGATTGACCTTTGGTTTCATAGTAATTCAGGCAGACAGAAATCGGATAAACTAGATTTATTTTGATATGTTCTCTTAATATTTATGATCATTAATAGAATATCTGGTTAGCTTCTAAATAGAAATAAATATGCAGTGCCTTCAGGACTTAATTCCAACTTTTTCTCCCCTTGCTTTATATTCATCCTCTCATGAAATCTGTTCAAAATGCCATAATAAAAACAATTCTCATCCAAATTCTGAGATGCCCAAAGTTAAGATCAGGATTTGACATGATTGCAAGTGAGAAATGCTTCCTTAGTCTTGTTTGCGGCCACAGTCACAGCCCCAGCTAAGTTGTGGTTTAGCTACACTACCTTCAGACACGTGTATTGATGAGGGATTTTTTAAAAACCACTGTAGCTTAACTGATATGTGAGTTGAATGCGTTTTAAACCAAATGCGTATGAACTTTACGTCATTATTGCTCACCTTAAAATAATGGCTATAAACATTCTAATAATAAGTAACCCATTAAACTTTTATTACAAAATCTCCAGAGTTAAACAACAAGTGCAGCCCTGGTCAAGATTATCCAGACGTCTTGGAATAAATCAAGGCTTAATAATGAAATCATTTTGCAATTACAGGATTGGTAAATGCAGGACTGTGCCTCTTTAAGCATAATACCTATGGATTGGGAGATGAACCTGGGGAAAATTCTGCATTTAGAGGAAATTTAAAAATAATTATTATTTTTTCCTCCTCGGAGTAAAATGTCTTCAACATATACACACATAAATATTTACCTTGAGAAATATAAAATGATTTCTTCCATTATGTTAAAACTGAGTTGTTTCTATTGCTTGGAATTCAAGCAATTTGTGAAATGGTGTGTGACATTTTCACTAAAGATGGTGCATTCTATCACAGTCACAAATTCAGCTGGTGGCCAACTTGGTAGTGGTCTCCCTGTTTTTATTGGGTACCCTCATTTTTGAGAGTGTGACCTGTCTGCTATGGCGGTGTAAGGAACAAAACCAGGAAGTTTTGTGATTTTGGCAAATGATATCCAGGCAGGGAGAGTGGAGTTCTTGATTCTATTTGGTCTTTTTTAATCTCACCCTAGTTAATACAAAATCCAATCATGGTCAGCAAAGGCACTTTCACAGAACATCTCACCCGCTCCTTGGTGCCCATTTGTAATTGTCCTCATATTGCATCTGCCTCTCACTTCCACAGATCTCTGTGGTTAGACAGAGATTTGTGATTTTAACTAATAAGACCTTTCTTTTGGATACTACTTTATTTCTTTCAAATGATGGCTTGAAGGAGGAAAAAACCCTCTTAGGCACCTTCAAAAATAAACAAAAATAGAGGAAGTCTGATTCAGCAAACAATTATGGAATAAATCATTGCTATCGCCAGTCCTATCCTGGCTCTTTTCTGTCTTCACAGCTCCTCTTCTTGTGCATTTCTTGTTTTTACAAATTGGTTAACATCTATCTAGTTATTCAAGACAAAAAAATGTGTCATCTTGACTCTGTCCCACACCAACGATGTCTAATGTATAGTCCTCATATTCTATCAAGCCCCCTTCAGTTCACACAGGTCTCCCTGCCAGGGAGTCCCTCGTTCTGTCCATCCTTAGAAAACTTCTACTCATTCTTCAAGTTTGCTTCTTCTCTGACACCATCCATTACCTTTCTAATTAGTACTGCCTAAATTTTGCCCCACCTAGAAAGGTGAATCCATTTACTAACTTAAAATATTGTGTAGTATCAAGATTATTTGTCTAAATTCCCTTATAGGGTAAGATTTCCTAGAGGGTTTACAAGGTGACATTTCTCTAGTGCAATGTCTTGATTGTCTTTGATAAAATTTTGATGGTACTACCCAATACCTGACACATTTTAGAAAAATAAGTAGATCGTATTTGTTTGCTCAAATTACCATAACACAATACCATAGACTGGGTGGAATTAAACAACAAAAATGTATTTTCTAACAATTCTGGAGGCTAGAAGTCCATGATTGAAGTTCTGACTGATTTAGTTTTTAGTAAGGGCTCTCCTGACTTAGAGACAGCCACTGCTTTGCCTCCTTGCCATGTCCTCATATGACCTTTCCTGGGTGTGAGTATGGGGAGGGAGACAGACATACACACAGACAGACACATGTGTGCGTGCACACACACACACACACACACACGCATGCAAACACAGAGCACAATCTGTTATCTCTTTTTGTGAGGACATTAGTCCTATTGGATTGAGGCCCCACCCTTATGACCTCATTTAAATTTAACAACCTTAGTTAGTTCTATCTTCGAATACAATCACTTTGGGGGTTGGAGCTTTATCACATAGAATTTTGGGAGGACAAAAATATTCAATCCATAAAAAGACAGTCAACAAATAATTGTTCAGTGAAGAAAGTGAATGAATGGATCTATGAAAGAAAGAATGAATATAAGAATATCTGACTTTGAAAGAGGAGGCAAGGAAGTAGGTCCCTGGAGAACTATATAATCTGGAATTTAGAGATGAGGAATCAAGATTCACCTCTGCTACTAACTGTGATTGTAAGGAAGTTGCTCCGAATGCATTGGTTCCTGCTTTTATATTTGATTGATATATTAATAATAATTGCCTCACACCATTAATTAAGTAAAGAAACATGGCAGTCTCTTGAAAGAAAGTGTTAAAAAGAGGAAGATCAAAGGTATTAGAACCAGAGGCCATGCTTCTAAACATTATTTAAATAATTTTTTAAAAAGTTGAGTCTATTTTCAAAATAGTATACATTGGAATATTCTTTAGGCATGTTAGAGAAATAGGATGTTTTTGAAAATAGCATTTAGAAACTAAAATATACATTTAGGTAAAATAAGCCATAGATGTCAGAAATGGCATTTTATGATTTTCTTTCGAATCAGTATTGGTTTAAGAAAAAGGAACTTTTAATATAATACTAGAGTTTGATACTGATCGCCACCTTCAACAACTTAGGGTGTGCATGGTTGTGTCTAGGACCTGAAAAGAATAAGGGATAGAACACTTTTTCTGAGGTTCTGAGCTTTAGAGTAACTGATTAAGTGGAAAGTATGTTTTAAAAGTTTTGTTGTTTCAAGATGAGGTTTTCTTCTGTGACTTTCTAAAGATGACCCTGTGTGATAACATGGGAGCCGCATAACAGGAGTAGTGGGAAGCAGACTCTTGGAGGGAGACTTTCCAGGTTCGGATCCTTCTCCAGGCTCTGTGTGCTAGTTGAGAGGTTTGAAAAAAGTTCCTTAATTCTTTGCTCCTCAGTTTATTTTTATGTAACATGTGGATAATATTTATGCCTGTTCAATTAAGGTTGTTGTGAGGATAAAATTGAATGTTGGGTGTTGGGTTTAGCAGAGAGCTGGTAGAAACCCACAGTAAGTGGCAAGAACAAGTACAGTAACTTGACAAAAATACAGATCTAGCACAGGGTCATTAGAACAGACAGAGGCAAATTATTGTATTTTACTGATTGGTTTTTATAAACTATTCCTCTTCCCTCTGCCTCTCGTTTCCTGGAAGTTCAGTTATCTCTGGGATGGTCAAATTATGTGACTCTGGGTTTATTTGAAGAGGAAGCACTGTTTCCATTTAACAAGGGAAAAAAGGATTCGGGAAAGATTCATAAATTTGTTTTTAAGCCAAAACATAATTTGGGTGGCAAATTTTTTAGTAGTCTGAGATAGGTCATTGGAAAAACAGTGTAAAGTTTTGCTTCTTTGAAATATTTTCATTTAACCCATTTTTACCTATCACTTTGGCCATCACAAAACCCTATAAGTGTATATATGTCAGTAGGTGATGTACCTACTGTGTGCCAGATTCTTTTTTGTGTTCATCTCACCCAGAATTGCTCCACACTAGTTTGATAAGTTAAAATATTAGGTATGAATTTATCTTTTCTTTTTCTCTTCTCAAACATATATATATATATATATATATATATATATATATATATATTCATACATAGAAAAATAATGACTCAAGTGAACAGTAAATTTCTCTTCTGTTCTGTTAAACAGATGGGAAGGAATAGTGGAAAGAGATTATACCAGAGTCAGAAATTCATTAAATAATTTTGATGCAGTGCTTTGAAAATACATTATGTTCTAGCAATGTAATCCTGGCATGCAGAATTACAATGAAGGTGTGCCTCCCTATATCATTAAAAAAAATTAGTTCCCACACTTGTAAGTTTTATTTTGGGATCTGCAGTGATATCTTAGGTATTGAAACATGCAATATTTATGTTAACTGAAACATGAATATTCATTAAGAACACTAACAACAATATTGAACTTTCAAGATGCCTAACAGATGATGGCAGAAGCCAGGGAACTGACAATCAAATCATATAAGTTTGATAATGAAAAAAATGGAATAAATTGGGATTTTTGAGAACTATACCAGTACCTTTCATTTTTATATTTTTAGTTTTATTGAGACAAAATTGGAAAATAAAAGTTCTGTATAGTCAAGTGTCGCAACATTTTGATGTGTGTGTGCATATAATGAAATGATTACCACGATCAAGTAATGAAGATATCGCCTCATGTAGTTACCTTCTTTTGTGTATGACAAAAATACTTGTGATATACTTTTTTATCAAATTTCAAGTATACAACACATTATTAACCATAGTCAGAATGTTGTGTAAGTCTCTAGAATTTATTCATCTTATATCTGCAAGTTTGTACCCTTTGACCAAGATATCCCTGTCTCCCACATCCTAGTTCTTGGTGTAACCACCCTTTTACTCTCTGTTTTTATGAGTTTATCATTTTTAGATTCCATGTGCAAGTGAGATCATGCAGTATTGTTTCTGTGCTTGGCTTACTTCACTTAGTACACTGTTCTCCATTTTCATCCATGTTGTTGAAATGGCAGAGTTCCTTCTTTTTTCAGGCTGGATAGTGTTCCTTTGCATATTTGTATACCACAATTTTTTATCCATTCACCTGTCCACAGACACTTAAGATGATTCCATATCTTGGATATTGTGACTAGCACTTCAGTGCCATGAGAGTACAGGTATTTCTTCCAGATGGTGATTTCATTTCCTACCCAGAAGTGGGATTTCTGGTTCTTATGGTTGTTTTATTTTTAATTTTTTGAGGAATCTCCATATGGTTTTCCATAATGGCTGTACTAATGTATAACAATGTATAAGTATTGCCTTTTCTGTATATCCTCACCGATACTTGCTATCTTTTGACCTTTCAATGATAACCATTCTAACAGGTATAAGATGATTTTTCATGTAGCTTTTGATTTGAATTTCAGTGATGCTTAGTGATGTTGAGCATCTTTTTATATATTTGTTTCCCATTATGTGTCTTCTTTGGAAAAATGTCTATTTAATTCTTCGGTCCACTTTTTTTTTCCTATTGAGTGTTAACCCCTTATTAGATATATGATTTGCAAATATTTTTTACCATTCCAAAGGTTCCTTTTTTTCCCCCATTTTGTTTGGTTGTTTCCTTTGCAATGCAGAAACTTGTTAGTTCGATGTAGTCCCCTTGTTTGTTTCTGCTTTTGTTGTCTCTGCTTTTGGTGTCACATCCAAAAAAATCTTCTCCAAGACCCATATCATGGAGACTTTTGCCTGTTTTCTTCTTGGAGATTTATAGTTCTCATGTTTAAGTCTTTTGTTCATTTTGTTATGGTATAAGACAAGGATTCAACTCTTTTCTTTTCTTTAGCTTGTGGATATCTCAGTACCATTTATGGAAGAGATTGACCTTTCCCCCATCTCTTTGTTGGTGCCATTGGTACTGAAGTTAGTTAACCACATGTGTGTGGGGTTCTTTCTGTGCTTCCTATTCTCTTCTGTTGATTTTTGTGTCTGTTTTTATGCCAGTTGCACTAGATATCTTTGAAGTTTATTTTCCCTTGATATCCTCTATATCTGCTTGAGAAAATGTGAATGTTAACTGGTTTGGCATTGATTCTAGAGAAAACTTACTTTATCATTTAGAATGCAAGTACATGCAACAAGTTGTAGATCCTTAGAGTTGGAGAAATAAGAAGTGAAGACCTTAATTTTGAAGTAAGGTGATTTCAACAGAGAAGGAAAGGAAGACTACCAGTGATCCGAAAGAATGTCTTCAAAGGGTATTTAAGAAAGAGAATGCAATCTAATCATAAGTGTATACCAGAAAAGCCTACATTACAAGGTACTCAAGTTTTTGCAATATTATTAAAAGATAGTCAATAGATTTTGAATTTTACTTTGTAAGGCATTAAGATCTCAGGTATATCTTCTTAGAAGAAAAATCATACCCAGGAATAAGACAAGCAGGTTCAAAAACAATTATGTCTATTATTGCTGGTCCAGTTACCCACTCCCAATATCTACTACTTACCTACAGACCCTATTATGCTATTAAGCATTTATCATAGCAGCTTTCAGACCAGGATTTTAATTCCATTAGTCAAATGTGCCAAGGACAGAAAATAACTTGTTAGTAGCTCTTAATCTAATCCTAGGCATTCAGGTATAGGTGTCATCAGTGTAGAATCAATGTGTGCAGAACCCACTTTGCCCACCCTCATACACCCCCACCCCTCATCAAAATACATACAACTTGTGAAATTGATCATCTGGAAATCTACCAGACCTACCAGTACTGTACCTGATACATATGTCAAATCTTGGTGCCTTATGGTTGGTAGTACTTGGCAATACTACAAAATAAAAATGTTTTTAACAGGTCCAATAACCTCTATTCCCCACCCCCAAATATAAACAAATCACATCTTTTTCAAAAACATTAAAAGTAATTCTGTTTATAATACCTTGAAACACAACTCTGTTCTCCCTAGATATTTCCATCATCCATTCTTACTCTTTAAGCATCTCACACAACCAGCAGGTACTGCTTTTCAAAGACTTGTTCCTCTCAAAATTCTCGTTACTCTCCTCATATTCCAGGAATCTACCTTTTTATCTTTATTTATTTTTAATTGTGTAAATGAATTTATCCAATGTGATCTTTTCCCATTCTCTGGTTACCTGGTATCTGGGATTAGCTGATAAACAAGGACCCAGTGGTGGATTCGGGAAAGAAGACTTCCTCCTTGGGTCAGGTGAGCAGAGGAGGGTGATGGCAGTTACCCCTGCTGACACCTCTTTCTGCAACACCCACACTTGGGGTTTTGCTCATGCATAGGTATGGTCTTTGCATATATTTCCTATGGCTATTGGCTAGTCTTCTCATGTCACAGACCCATGGGACATGGGCACCTTCTGCCTCCTCCCAACAAGTGTTATTCTCTTGTGACACTGCAGCTGACCTCCCAGGCTTCCCAGGTGTGCATGGCATGACACTGAAACCTCAACTGGTTGGCAGTCACAGGTGTGCATGGTTTGTTTTCACTCTTTTCATTGTTTAAATTCTTGTGGTAGGAATTCAGCAGGTGTGTGATGCCAGCATAGAATCTCTACCCTGGCACAGAGGCCTGCTGCCTTGAAAAAAAAAAAAAGGTGATTCTTGTTAGTCTCGCAGCACTACCAGCCCGAATCCCACTGCTCTTTTTTTTTTTTTTTTTTTTCCTGGAAACCTCATACCCAGGGGCAAGCCTCTGCCTACCCAATGAGTTAGGATAAGGTCATCTCATATGAGCATGAAGAGTCTCCTCAAGTAAACCTAGACTGCAGGTAGGAGCAGGTTACCTGACTTTGCCCTCGTGTTTGTTTGTAGGGTTTTTGCTTATTTGAGCTGGAATCATTACAGCTGTTGGGATTTAGAAATTCTTAAACTTGGTTTCCCAAGGAATGTAAACCATCTTAGAATGCTCCTGTTGACACGGAAATTTCTGCTTACTTGATCAAGACTAAATGGTAGGAGCGCAGATGGGAATCCTGGATGGATGACATCCATCTTCCTGTGATCTCACTAATCCTAGGACTGAACCAGTTCACTAAAGGGCAGGGTAAACCTGGAGATCATTCTAGACTGTACATAGCCTTCACAAAGACACGGAGGAGGTTAGCTACAGTAACACTGTTTGAGAGAACCAGAGAACCAGAGAACTGGAGAAGGAGAGCAACTGTCACCAGTCTAAGTCCCTGTGGAACTGAGGCCAGTGATCTGTTTCCTGTCTTCTCCCTCCTGGACCTCACTAAGCACTTGTACTGTGGTGCTCTTGGCCAAGTTATGGTATCTAAAGAAACAGATAACACATCTTACTCAGCTTGCTTTTCTCATAGAGTCTCTTTAGAGTCACACTTGCAGTTTATTTTTTGTTCGTTTTACTTCTGTGCATGTTTCAGTGTCATGCCATGCACACCTGGGAAGCCTGGGAGGTCAGCTGCAGTGTCACAAGAGAATAACACTTGTTGGGAGGAGGCAGAAGGTGCCCATGTCCCATGGGTCTGTGACATGAGAAGACTAGCCAATAGCCATAGGAAATATATGAGCATAGATGAGGACTGGGGGTGGGCAGAGAGGTCACGTAGTGGTTTTTCCCTCTGGTTCCTGCACCCCTCTGAATATAGAACACACCCAAACAGCATGGAGGAAAGGTTGAAAAACAAAAGCTTGATACCATTGTGCCTTCATATCCAAGGTAAATCTAGTTGTTATTCCCCTTAGGAATACAAGTGTCCCACAGTTCCATGGTAACATACCTTAGAAGAGCATTTGTCTCAAAGGGCAGCAGATGGGACCTGTATATCATACCTAGGGCAAAGGGGTGTCACATGTGGGTATCTGAAAGTCAGTAGGATAGTTTTCTACCTGTGTCTTAACCTTTTACATTGCAGGTACTTATTTTCACATGCTTTTAATCTAGAGGCACTAGCAAAAGACAACTGACTGTAATAATCTAGAGAAGTAAAGATTAAACCTCATGTGAACCATTAAAATCAGTTTTCCAGCTATTATCCTTTTATGGTAGTATTTTGTGTGTTCATCTTTAGCTGTTGCTGATATATTATTTTAATTATAGCATCTCTTGAGACTCTAATTCTCCCATAGTTATAACAAATAAATGAGAGGAAGCCCTTACATCGAGCTGCAGGACTGAGGGTCTGTCATATGTATAGCATTTACTTAGAGCTTACTTTACATCCAAGCCATTGCCCCCCTTCAGAAACAAGGAGGGATAAAAATAGCCCAATGGATGATCCTCAAAAAGAAAAAGAATCATCATTGTGTTTAATAAGAGAACTGACAAGCAATCATAATTCTTTCCATTAAGTAAATATGTTAGAAAAATTTATTATGAAATGACATATTATGCGAGCCAGGAATCAAAGATGACATCCTTGCATTAAATACGGTAGATGCCATTAAGGAAAACAGTCAATATGTCACTAAGCCACGGCCTGTAAAAATTAAATTGATTTGGTAAATGTAAGTAAGATAGATCTGTTTGCTTTCATCATCAATTTTGAGTGGGTGAACAGGTGATGTCACCAACCTGGGAGCGATAAAGATGCAGGACCATCTGGAAAGGCAGGTGATGAATGGGCAACTGCTTTTGGATAGTGACAGTGCTGTGGTACTTTGTCACTTGGGATGCAGTACTTAATAACTTTTCAATACCATCATAATAAATTTCACTGCCTTATTAATATAGAAATGGTGAGTTATTACCATGATGGCGAGTGTAAATAACTAGAGATGCAGCCGTCAAAAGCTGATTGTTTGGGCATGTTTCTTTAAGCAACACAGTTGACTCGCGATAATCAACCTATGTCTATACCACTAGAGTTTATTGCACTTGTCAAAGGAAAAAGTAGTATTATTCAAAATTATATGAAGTCGTAATAAACAAGTTTAATATATTATCAGACTTTTCCTGTAAGTTTGCAAACATGAAGCAATAAATCATTTTTAATAATGTCTTTTCATGTAAAATAATGTCCTTATGCAGTAATAATGTGCTTTCTTAACTATTAACAAAACAGTCGACTTCTTTGTATGTGTTTTAAAGGGTATTTTTATTTGTACTTTTCAATCATTGGAACTCTGTGGCATGAAATCCTTTTGCAAATAAAGAGCTAAGGCAGGAACCTTAGAACATTTCATTAACAAGCTTGAAAGTTGCTGAGTACAGGCCACGTCACACGTTTCCATTTTAATTGAACAGATGTACTTAAGAGTAAACCACAGCAAACGAAATACAGACAAAATTATAAACACGTGTCACTAAGAAGCAGGCAGGAAAGAGCCTCTGATGAGCATCTGTGTGTATTTTATGAAGCCAAAGACTACCACTTCATAAGTTTGTCACTGATGTCTCCAGTTTAATGAGGAGAAGCAAAATATGTAGATAGGTGCAAGTTGAAGATGAATTACTAGATCAATCACTTAGCACCGTCCGGGTGTCTGCCATCGTTCCGTGGGAAAATCATTAGAGTTGGGATGCCATTTTTATTTATCCATGGGGTGTTCGATCTGGGATGGAATATGGGAAACTTCCTCTTTCATGTCACTGGGATCGTTATACTGTTTCTCAGCCAGGCTGACTTTTAATTCTGACATTGTCTTTCAGGCTGCAGTCTGCCAGCCTCTTAAATGAAATGCCTCTCCACCATTTCTATTACTGCTGAAAAGAGAGCCAGCAGTCTATTAACAGGCAATAAAGTTCAGGAAGCCCAGGACTCATTTCTTGGGTCAGAGGTGAAAATTGCATACTAAATGAAACAAAGGTGTGCCTTGATCGCTCAAGAAGCAGCACCAGAGAGAACACACGTGTTCTTAGCCAGAGTCTCCCACTTAAAGGGGAAGGAATAACCGTAATAATGTTGGCCGATGGAGTTAAGTACTCAGTTGAGAGAAATTATATCAATCTGACAAATATAGCCTTCACAGGAGATAAAGTCTCTAATGACCTTAAATGCATATATTTATCATTTAATTCAACAAGCCTATTCCCCTGGGCTTTTGACCAACTACATTTCCCCTCAAGTTTGGAAATTTTTTACTAGCCCAGAGAATAATGGCCATTTGTCAGAGGGTTCCAAAGCTAAACACAGTTGGAAGCAAAGGACAGGAGAGGGAAAAATTGGCTAATAGAGTCTTTCTACCTCAGAGAATATTAATACGAAGTTTTATTGATGCATGAGCTGCGGTATTTCGTGGCTGAACAGTAGGTGGCACACAGCGTAGTGAAGAAATGGGGAAATTTTAATCTAAGTGATTTTCATCTGCTTTCATTAACTTCCAAATATGTCATCAGTGCACACAGCACATTAATTTGGAAAAAAAATAGGAATGTGCGATAGCTATGAAATGTGCTAGTTGGACGTGGAAAAATCAAAAGGATCCCACAGAAATGGAAGCACAAGTTCTAACGTTTCACCAGGTGAGGGGTGTGTGAACCAGGAAGGCTGCAAGAATAAAGGGGCCCTTGTGCAGGGGGGGCTTTTCCTTGCTATTATTCTTGGTCTCGACTTGAAGTGTATCTGTGGTACACAGGAAGCACTGTGACTCTTGTGTCACCCTTCATGAAACTGTCCGTGCCTTTGTTCTTGCTGTCAGTCAGTTGTCCTTTCTTTGGGGCAGCCACCTTGGTAACCACAGTATCTACTTGCAAAGAGATTTCTGTAAAACCATATTATCCTTCAGGACTTCACTCCAGGCCCCAGCCCCCTTCCTCAACAATCTAGCCATTCATGTGGCATGGCTTCCTCGCCATATGTCTAGCGGCTTGTGTTTCAGGGAGGCCGTGTGATAGAGTGGAATGAACGCTGGGCTGGGTGCCAGGATCCTGGAATTCTTGTCCCAGTCAGACTTGCGACCTTGGAAAAGTCCTTTGACTCTCTCCTCTGAAGTCCCACTAAGGTCTCTTCTAAGCCTACCTTTCTGAGTTTCCAATTCAGTCTCTTACACTTCCTCTTAACTTCCTTTTGTTCTTAATGAACATGCTCTGTGTTGTCATGGTTTTGGGGGTTTTATCTAGATTGTTGTCACATTTTGGTCTTTGCCCTTTCACTTTCTAGGAAAGTAGAAAATGGACAAATGCTGTATAATTTCTCTCATGTAAAACTAGTGCTAATGGTGTTTTGCACAATTATGCACCTTTGATATGTGCATACCTCTTTGGATTTTATATGTGAACAGAGAAAGTTAGCTTGGGATCAAAACTTTGCTTTGAGAGGAAAGTAAGTAGGGTAGAGAGAAGACTATTCCTAGTGATCTTTGAACAGATGGAGATAGGAATTTCATTCTGTTTGGGGGGGGTTTACAAGTAAAGCCTCAATATTGCATTGTGTACCTATGCAACATTCAAAGTTACAATTCGATCCCCTCAAATCTAACATGGATGTAAGGGGATTTCCTTAAAATAAAAGAAAAAAGAGGCAGTATAAGGTAGAAAGCTAAAGACAAATGATTTCTTCGTTCAATCTTTCTACCATTAACTAGCTTTTTTATAGCAAACCCTTCATAGCAAACTGGTTTGAATCCTCACCCTCACCATCCTCCTTCCACAGCTGGGAATGTTCCTCGTAACCTTATAGAGAAAGAACATCAAAGAATTAAATGTTGTTCCCTTTCTTAATACCACTGGGAAGTGACTTTCCTTAGACCTGACATACTCAGAATACTGACACATGTTTAAATGCATCTTCTGCTGAAGGCTTTAAGGAAGTGTTCACAAATAGTGCAGAGAACGAGCATCCAAAGTTTTGCCTTTGTGACTAGTTAATTGATATTTTTGTGGCACATGGCGTGGAGTTGAGAGTAGTAAGAGCTCAACATTTGAAATTCCAACCAGTGACCCCTCAGCCCCCATTCTCTTGAACTCGCTTGACATAGTTTTCCAGCAGCTTCCTTTGAAGGGTTACCTCTTCTCTTTCTTCTCTACTACTCCTCTTGGCCCTCAACACTCCTGTGTCTTGCAAACTCTGCCTCCTTAGGATTCATTCAGAAAGTGGCTGGTTTTCTCCGACAGAGAGAGGTACCGTCTGGTCTGTAGAGCTGGGAAAATTCAGGTGCTTGTGTGTCACCTCATGTTCTTCTTCAGAAAGGGCTGTCCAGGCAGCTTTCTGAATCCCTAAGAACAAACACACCTCATGACAGCAAGTGTCTTCCTGAGGCACCAGTGTCTAGCCTTAGAAGAAATCATGCACTGACCTTGTTCCATGTGGAATACAAACCCTGACCATCTTGTGAATTGACTTACTTCCTCCCTGGGCCCTGTTCCATCAGTGACCTGTTAAATGAAAATGGCTCTGAATCACTGAAAATAGTGTCTCAACTAAACACATTATGACAAAGAATGCGGAATTATCACGAATAAGTGGCAATGCATCTCTTAATCTTATTGCAGGTTGTTTAGTCTTAATATTTTTTTAAAAAATCATAATACCTGCTGAGTCAGTGGACCCTGAGACTTTCTGGTCACAAATTTGGGAATTCATAGATTCAAGCTCTCCAGGACCCATTGTGACTTTTAACGTGTTAAACTGTGCTGTTCTCCATTACCTTGGAATATTTTGAACATAAGGAATATCAGAAAAATAACCCCAAAATATGTGCTGGAAATTGAGGACAAACTCTCTAACAGGATATTGGAAGGGGGAGACCTGAATTATACTTTTGAGGATTTATGGCAGAAAGGAACAGTAGCCCAAATTTGAGTTTGCCTGGGCTAGAAGCCTGCTATTGATGGGCAGGCCAGTACTAGGTAACCCCTGCTTCACTGGAGCATATCATCTTCTCCCTTTGGTTCTTCTGATCATTAAAACTGTCTGTTAATGTCTTTTAATATTTACAGCATGGACTAACTTACCACCAAACTGCACACACTATAATTCTTTCCTTACACAAACTCAGATGTATCCTAAGATCTCTTCATGTGGAGGCTTCCATTGAGAACAATGTGTCTTTAGTAGTACACTGAATTGGAACATTTACCACGAAATTAGGGCCTTTTTTTTTTTAACTTAAAAAGGTCAGATGTGAATATGATTTTAATGAGAGAATTTCCTTTTACCTTCTAGAGCATAGTAATTCTCCTTTGAAGATGTTAAGGATATTGTCAGTAACATAAAGGTTGAAGAGTAGTTGAGTTTGCCTCTAAATAAAGTAGGTTAAAAAAATAATGAAAGTATTGGATGAAGTCATGAACCATTGTGATTCAAATTACAGAGCTCCAGTATGAACCCCTGAATATCAGTTTGTCAGGAACCTTACAAAGGGGCTTGTGGCCAGGAGGTACATAATGTTACTTGATGAATTTGACGACAAAGTGTTCATTTGAACATTGATTTCTTACTCAAGTACCTTAACTGATAGATAGAGATGTGGATCTCCAATTGACTTCAGTCTGTGCTTCACAAATCTTCCATGAATCTCATTAAGAATATAAAATACAGTTGGGAAGTATTATTGAAAAGTGTTAATTTCCATGTATTGTCAAGCTAAGCACTTCCAAGCACTGATCCCCAATTGTCATCCTCAAAGTAGTGTTGAGAAGAGGAAAAAAAGTTATTTTACCTTCAGTTTCTATGGAATAGGAAGAAAGGACTATAATGACATAAGGTGACACATAAAACTTTAAGACTTTTAAGTCAAAAAAGCAAAATTGTATGGTGATTTGCTATGATATAGGTGGATGTGATAAATTATCTTATCAAGTTCTGGCAGACTAGGTTAATGCAGGTGGGTCAGGGATGTAGGATTAGTTAGTTTCATTTGAGGAAAAAAAGATGAAAAGGAGCTCTAATTGTCATAGTAGGGTGTTAGAATTCATTAGCCAGGCTGGTAGAGGTTAAATATGGCATACCACAGGTAGCACTTATACCATCAGCTGCCCTTCACTGAGAATCTGTCTGCCATCATTTTGAAAGCCACTTATATTTTCAACCACCTTCTAACCTTTATAAGTTTGTTCTATTCTTATTAAATACTTAATATTTACTCTCTCATGCATTAAATAGTACCTATTCATTGTAGTCTAGATCTTAAATTTTTCTTCCCTGTGAGGCTTAGAAGTTTCAGCAGGACAGAGAGATTGCCTTTGGATAGCTCTCTTTTTGTTTAGTCTTCCTCGGGCTCAAAACCCTTTTACTATATTGGTTTTCTGTTCTGTGAAAGAAAAGGTGATTTTTCTATAGCTTTAGATGAGGCATATAGCCCTTGAAGTAATTAACTGACTCAATATAGGGTATAACACAGGACCACTCATAGGTAGATTACAAAAATGGCAGAAGAAAATTAGGTAATAATGAAAACTGGGCTATCTAAGTTTTAAAAAAAAAATGAGTTATTTTGCTATTTTCAGGAAGAATGGATACCTCTATTTAATATAAGTCCTTTGGTCATTGAGATGTGTCAGAAACCTGGTCCTTTATTCTGAAGTGCCATTGTGTTAGCACTGAAATGTAAAAATAATAAACAGCTGACATTTTAGGCACAGACTAAACATCAAGCAAAGGACATTACATCAAAGCTCTTGAGAGAGTTACAAGACGATGAGATGCCAAAAAAAGAAAAGTGTGAAAAGGCCACAAAGTCTTTGGCTTGCAGTGGTGGATTTATCAGGGTAAGCAGTTTACCCAACTCTTACATTAGGGAGATGTCATTTGTGTGGAAAGTCATTTTTCAATTTGGATTTAATAAAAGTATGGATGAAATGCAGAAGAGAACACATGGTTCTAAAATTCATTCTTATTTTTCCTCCTCATTAATTAATTAATAAACTTAACTCCACAAGTTTGTACTGCCTGTCTACCACGAGTCCTTGGGAAATACCCAGAGAACAGAGCAGAGAATAATGGCAGTTTTCTTTTCCTCCCTTCCTCTCTTCCCCTTCCTTTCTTTCTTCTTTCCTCCAGTTCTTTATTTATCTTTTCTTGTCCATTGTCAAATGTCAAGGTAACTCTCTTTATCCAATAGTTCTGGTTAAATTAATTGAATGTCCATCTAATATATATGTCACCTTCCCTCAGGACAAATATTCCCAGGATTGGACCATCTGAGGGACAGTCAGTCATTTTGAGGATGCAGGTGGGATGCACATCTGCAGTTAGTCACTTATGGGGGCATTTGTTTATATCTGAGATTACTTGCAGGTGTTAAATATGTTCTTATAAAATAGGGAGAGGTATGTGAGGTCCAGAAGTATTTTGTCTCTTCATTGAATAATATTTTCTCTCTTTCCTGTCTTTGGGTTATTTGGAGAACAAATGCATATATTTTAAACTTTATGTCCTGAAAGACTGCAAACAGGAGATAGAAATGCTGCTTTGAGTCTTTTATGTGGTTCAACTAACTATTCTTTCTGGCTCCATGGATTCATTTATATTGGGGTTTTATAGAAAAAATGCTGTAAAGTTTTCTAGTTTTGAAGACAAAAATTGCTCATTAAAATCTGTGATATGTAGTTTTAATGAATGTTAGCCACTTTTAAGGCTATTGTTATATAGCCGTTAGTGTTCCCAGTATTCCTAATAAAGAGCAAAATTATCTAAACTATTTATTGAGGACTAGTGGGTATTAGTAAACGTTTTTATGAGCTTTCACAAAAGCATATTAACCACATGTCATGTACCATGGCATGAAGAATAGAAACAGCGAGAAATTCAGCAACAGGACCCCAGTGCTCTGTTGACATCCGATGTGGCAGATTTTGAAAATTCTGTAATCATTTTTCTCCATATATGACGTTACTCTTGTTCCGTCTTCAAAAACATTTGCTTCAGTGTGGGGAATTATAGATAATTTGATGCAACAGGTTTAAGTTACCATTTTCATAGTGAAAAGAATAGCTTAGCATGATCCCGATTTTCCTTGGTTTCCTCCCATTCTCGAAAGAAGCAGAGGTATTCACGTTTCTTTGTCTAACAGTTTTATAATGTCTTAAGAGATTAACAGTGAGCATGAATGAGGGCCTACGGATTAGACAACACAAAGCCTGGGACGCCCACTACCTTGCTTGCAGATTTTACATTTTCCAGCATTGCTGAGTGAGTATAGAAACTAAGAAAAGATAATAAGTACCAGAGTCTCAAAAGTGTTTAGTGATTCAAAAAATTCAGATGTCATGTCAGAACTGACAGACTGATGGAGCCGCCCGTGGCAGGGCCTACTTTTTTGTCTTATGCTCAGCTCTCATACTGAGTGAATGCAGATGTTATCACGGGACCCCAGACAGACAGTCAGTGAAATGTGACAAGCTGTCAGCAAAGTTACACTACGTTGATTTTGCTAAAATATCCACAAGCTTTATAGTTTCTTTATACACACACACACACACACACACACACACACCACCCTCTTACCTCATTCAGTCAAGAGAATGGAAGCTGTTGGGGAGATCCCTTGTGTTTTTATCACTCTTAGAATACCTTGGGTCTTTTCTCTGGGGAAATGACAAATTAGTAGTAATGCACCCCAAATATTGAATCCCAAAGTATCTCACAGTGCTTTCTTTTCAATCTGTTGTATCGTCTTTGCACATTTTACATTGTCCCTTAACACTTTGGCAAAGGATATTTCAAGGGCAGAAAGAGTGAATTTTCTTCACTTATAGGAGCCAAGATGAGAGGCTAAAAGCCTGAAGGGCCACTTTAAACAAAAACCTTTCTTAAATGATGTTTAGGCACAGAAAATGAAAATGTGAGTGTAGAATAATCAAAACTAAGATCTCTGCTTCTACTCTTTTTATTTTAAGACACTGAAAATTAACACTGGCAGGAGAGAAATCTCCACTGAAAACAAACTTTCAATCAGATTATGAAAATCAGCTCTGTTTTCCACGTATGGTTTAGATATTTTGATTTTTCTTATAAAATTGGAAGATACAAAAAGCAAAGAGGAAATTCTAGAGAATCTTTGATGCTTTAGCATAATTATATCTAAAGATCAGGCTCCTTTGTTAAGTGATCATTTTGTGGCATCAATATCAGATTCAAGTTAACTCCAGAATTTAGAAGTCGGAGGAAGTAAACCAATAATTAATTGAGCAAAATTAAATATGGAGCATACATTTAAAAACTTCAAACTATGTTGCTTTTAGTGACATTAAAGCTACCTTTTAAACCAAAGCACATAGTGGTGATAACTTTTGAGTTTAACACAGTTTATTTGTGGCCTGTGGGTGCCGTGAATTGTCTTTGGCCCATGTTGAACTGCTCCTGTTGTATATAACCTATTTAATTTTGAATTACAAATTGTTTGGTGGAAGATTACTTTGCAATCCTAGTTTCCACAAATTAACCTCTGTTTATACATTCACTTTTGGAAACCAAAGGTGAAAGGAAAACATGAGCCACACTTGTTTTGCTCAATTTATATTGTCACCGAGGATATTATCATACAATGAGAAACTGTTCTGTGATTTTGAAAAATGAAAAGTCAAGACATTTTGAAGATAGCATCTAGTCAAATGTTTTTGTAAAACGCAGAACTAAACAATCAAACGAAATTATGCATATGGAGGAAATGATTTAGAATATGTTTCGCTGCTAATCGCGCTCATGCTGAAGTTTTAAATTTCATCTGTCTGCTCAGATCTATTGTGAGCCATTAAGTGGCTTCCTTTTTTCCCGACAAATTGAATGCTGCAACTGCAAGGAGCTCTTTTGTTCTTTTAATTCAGTCAGCATGGAAATGATTTTCTCATTTCAGGCCCTTTTCTGTCCTCTCTTCATTGTGTCAATAAAATAGAGTTGTGCAGAGCTGCTCTAATCAGCTTAGAGTGCTAATTCATTGCGCCGGGATGCTATCTGTGTTTGGCTACAGGTGGGCACTCTAAGGGGTCAGTCTCCAGGGGAGTGTAATTGTGTGTCTCCTGGGGCTTGTTTGCAGAATGACCTAAAGCTGAAGTCCCAGCTAGGGAAGGGGGGGCGGGAAACTGAACAAACATATGCCCATGCAAACATACACAGCTGTATTTTCATGGCGTCCATTCACTTGGTCTGACATTCAAAGGCTCTAGCAAAATTCTTTGCATTTTACCTATTCTCAGTCTCCTACGATTAGCCATAAAATGTGAATTCTTTCAAATTTTGCACATATTTCCTAAAGGTGCAAGCTCTTTAGTATTTCTAAGATACAAGTGAAAGGTTAGGCTAGGAATTCGCATATGGTTATATGACCAAACTAAACTGAAAAAGAGAAAGTGCCAATTTTGGAAAATATATTTTGTATCCCATGAAAGTAGCTCAGTGCATCGATATAGAAATATTATGAGGTAGTAAATTAAGCTTTATAAGCATTGAGGAATTTCTGACACTTTGGAAGAGAAATAATGATCAGTTGTTTGGAATAAAGGGAAAAATAATGCTAGGCATTAGGTTTAAGGGAATTAATGTGTCCTTGGGTAGTGTGGGGGATGGCAACCTCTCTGGGATTATTGTCAGTTTGGATGTCAAAAACATGTAAATATGAAATTAAATCACTGGATTTGATATTTTTGGTGTTAGGATTTTTAGAATGCCATAACATCTTTTTATTTTTTCCTAACAATATTTTTCATTTTGATTTACATTCGGGTTAGTTCTACTCTTAATGGAAAATCTGCAGGACTTTATAATTTAGGTCATTATTAAGATAACTTTAAGCAGGTTTACAAAGAGGAAAGAAACCATAAAAGATTTCAGCTATGTGAATCTATTGGTTAGCTATGGGAAGACCGAGCAAATAGTCTTTCATTGGCTTAAGAAACTTAAAGCTTGTCCACTGTATTAGAAAAAGCATATCTTGCTTTTTAACAAAAATGTAGGGGAAATGACATAGTCTCTGACTGATTTGAGAAGAAATTTTGTAGACATGTTGTGATAAATTCAATCTAGCTTAACAACACATCAGTTAGTGTTGTTCTATGTGAAGTTTAGGGACAATAATTGGTTTGTAGAAATGCAAGTTTTTAAAAGATACCTAAGAAAAAAATAAGGTTATCTTCCTCATGTTTAGAATATAGTCTTTGATTTTAATTCCTTTATTCTTTCCCTGTCCGACTAATGTTTCAGCTACATACCATAGCTGGTTTGCTGGATCTCCTAACACTGCAGCTTCCTGAAAAAGATTCTGAATTTCATTGAGCTGTTTACATTTAGTTATTTAGGATTGATTTGGAGTAGCATCAGATAAAGGAGAAAATATGACAGCTTGTAAAACTGATCTCTTCTTTCATTTTTTTTTTTCCATGTAGAAACATTCTCACTGGGACTCCAAGATAGTCTGAACCTAAATTGTTTGGTCTTAACTAGGGTGAATTCTCCATTTTAATCTTTGGAAATGATTAATGATTTTTCTGATATAAGCAATTGTACTTTTTGGCAAAAATAGTTCAGGGCTATTTATTCATTTAATTTTATGTTCTAAAAGTGCTTTGTTCTTACTTTCAATCTCATCATCCCATACATTTTTCTTTCTTGATAACTAAATTTGAGTGACTTTAGCATTAGCTATCTCCTGTAAGTAGCCAAATCCTTTGGGCATGCTTAAGCAACTTGGTAATTTTTATTTTTATAATATAGACTTGAAATTTTTTGAACAAATTAAAATCAATAGTCTAAGTTCCCTTTTTGGAAGAGAATCTAAATCATGTTAACACAGTTTTGGTCCGGCGAGCAAAGTTCTATCCCTTACTCAGTCTGAATGACCCACCAAAAAGCTGAGAGCCATGAGACTGTACTTGAAAGGGCATTTTTTTTTTTTTTTAAGAAATTACCTTTTGTTCTTAGATCATCTATTGCACTATTCTCTTCTGTGTTAATTAGATTTATTTCTTATAGGAAAAATGTTGGTGAAATTATTTGTCCTGTTGTCTTATCAGCAAATGCACCCACTGTCAACCCCAAAGCCTCCTGGATACCATGAAGTTGGCTTATTATTCCTGTTGATTACTATTGCTTCTTCCAAGCTTTGTAATGATATTGATAATCATTTTATTTCTTGAATGAATAGGACATGAAATTAGACATTGAAAGTTTGAATTGAGGGGTGGAGTAAAATTGTTGGTGTGGTCTTTCTTCTTCTGCCAACTTTCAAAGTCATATAATGCCTTGGGGAAAGAAAAGATTACAAGGAATATTTTTATATATGTGCTTTGAATGGTTAAGTTAGAAAACTCTACAGTTAAATTATCTCATCAAAGTCAAGGAGATAACATCATAGTAAAGTCAGTCAATCACCCAGAAAGTTACCTTATTACATGACTCCAGCTTGTATATAGATATCTAGCCCATTATGTGCTATTTCTGATGTAACAAATTGTACATTTTGAAAAATGACCAGCTTCCAGGAATTATTAACTTAACCTCTTTTGTATCTCTTTAAATTCAGCCCAGTGATCCTCTGATAGAACTTAATTATTTGCCACATTGTAGGAACATTGACCTGTTTTAAGTATAAGCAATTATGACTATGTAAAGTGAAATATAAAATAAGTATAAAAATTAATCAAATTTGAATGATTCTCCCCCTGTTTTAGTTAAAAAGTTAAAAAATCAAAACAGTTCTGTGGCTGGAAAAATATATTTTGTTGAGAAGCTTGACCTTCACCTAAACTGTTTCTAGAATAAATGCTTATCATTCGTAACTAAGAAGACATCAAGGCAATTTTGTGTGATTCAGAGATGAATAGGATCCGTCCATTATCAATTCCTCCATCAGGGAAAAAAGGAAATTAAGTTCCTAATTAGGTGAATTTGGACTAAGGAGGTGGGGCATTGAGGGATAAGGAAAATTGAGAGGTAGGTTATGCCATTTCAGACTAATGATAGGAAAGGAAATGAAGATGGGGGTGGGTAGGAGTTGAGCCTGAAAGGTCAGTGACCTTATTAGGACAAGAGTAGTAGTAGATTTTCAAAAGCTTTTACCTGTGATAGGTTGACAAGGTGTCAGGTTCTGGGGATGGTTGAAGATGCAAACACTTGAAAAAGAGAATGGTAAAAATGAGGTTGCTTATTTTTAGAAGGAAAACATTTGAAAATTATTAGAGACAATGACATTTACCAGCTGTATTATATTATTATTATTTTGCTGAGTCATTTTTCTATGTGCTATGAAATATTTCTCTCTGGATTTTGTTTACTATGGAACAGATAATGCTTCACTTCAGGATTCAGTTTCAGGGTATAATATAACGAGTATATTAAAATGTATTTATTCCTACTAGAAATGTACATAATTTTATATACTATATATATTATAGCATAGATTTATCATTTTAGGCATAAAATGTATTTACTGAAATATCTGTCATACAGATGTGCAATAGTTTTAAATGTAGATAAAACTTTAATTTTTCCTTAATAATTTAAATTATCCAAGTATTGAAAAAATATGTAAAATTTGTTCTTTAGTCACATTCAGAAGTTCTTTGATAAAGAGATTTTTAAAGTAGATACATCTGCATTAAACAATAAAAGATAATTTATGTAAAAATGTTTTCACAATTTTTTTACTGATGTTAATTATGAGCATATAATATGTTCAGTGACATAAATCAGATTAGATGAGAAAATTAAGTTATCAGTTTATTGCCATTTTAAGCTGTTTAGGCTATATGTTGATTATTAGTATTGTAATTTTATGAAATATTTTAAACATTATTTTTTATTGAGCATTTGGGGCTTCAAACATGATTTTGAACTGGATATTTTGATCCAGAGAACAAGTGATTGCTCTTTTATTATTATAAACCCCCAGTACATCAAATATTTCAAATTCTTTCTATTTTAATCCAATCTCCGTGGTAAACACACAATCACAGACATATTTCTTTATTGTCAAATAGAGATATAACATGAATCATGCAAGTAATTTAAAAAGTTCAAAGTTGCATTTACAAAAAGTAAAAAAGAAACAGGTGCAATTAATTTTAATAACAACGTAGTTTACTTAACTAATATGTCCAAAATATTGTCATTTATAATTGTAAAAGAAGATAAAAGTGTCACCAAAATACTGTACTTTTTTGTACTAAAATCTTTGAAATCTGGTTTGTATTTTACACTTACAACACATCTAATTTAGACTAGCCACATTTCAAGTGCTTAGTAACCATCTGTGGCTATCATATTTAACAGTCTTAGAAAATCTTGGGGCTAGATCTTTCACAGTGTGATCAAGTTAGTCACTTATGGTAGAATCGGAAGTTCTGAAAGCCACCATGGGGTCTGTGTAACCCAGCCCACTCATTTTATGAATGAGGACACTGAGGGTCAGGGGGAGTCAACTGCTTGCCCAATGTCATTCAGCTACTTTGAAGACAGAACTTAGACCATATTCCAAATCTCTTTTTGAATTTTAGTTTATTTTGAATTTATTAGCATGTGTTGCTTTTTTGACTTATGCAAAGGTGTAAGTATAAGAGAACAACCAGCAAAAACTAACCAAATAATCAAACAAAATTGGGGATTGTTAATAGTCTTGAAACTTTGAATTAAGGGAGTACCACTTAGGTAAAGGATCATTTGTGAAAATTTCTTGTATGCACTGTATGTCACTTCATCAGAATCTGCAATATTTTTATAAATAAATACTAATATGCAGGTAGATCCATTAATTTTAACCACTATAGATAATTTAGTTTGGTGTCTTTCTCAGTGCTAAGTAGGAAAATAAAGGCAGGTCTTTCATTTCTTCTGACTTTGAGTTACTAGAGTTTTTACTTTGTCCTGATTGAAGCCCTGATAGGAAAATGACTGAGTCTTCGTCTCATATTCGTTGGCCCACAGACCCAAAAAAGAAAACTTGATTGTTCATACTTCTGCATTTTTCTGTCCTTAGACAATATCTGAAATTAAGCCTCACCTGACAGTGTCAATAAAATGCTACCGATTACAATTTATCTGGAAAGCATAAATGGAAGAGATACGGGTCTTCTTTTACAGAATTGGCAGCTGATGCTATTGAACCTGAGCTGACATTCCCAGATGAAATGAGGTGGGGCAGTTTGAGTCATATGATAACAATGTTGTCATCCTGGGGAACAGTCTCTTGGTATGAATCAGCATGGTTCTGGGGAAATTAAACCTGTGTGCACCTAGTAAATGTCACAGAACCTCCCTCAGCTACACATGCATACTTGCATCCACTGGAGGGCCCCCCCAATAAAGCATGAAGTGGCCACTAGTTCCAAAGAAAGAGAGGGGCTGCTGTCATGGGGAGATGGGGTTTGTAATAGTATCGTCCTGTTTTCACTCTCCACAGTAGAAAATTTCTACTAGGCTAACAAGGCAGAGGGTAATGAAAAACATGCCAACTTAAAAAAAAAAAAAAAAAAGAGCAAGAGCAAGACTGAAGGGTCTAACCTACGAACAGGAAACAAATGTGATCAATTACTCCAAGTGTGGAGCTCACAGATACCTTATCTTAGGGCTCCTTAAAATAAAAGCCTGATTGTTACCAAATGCCTCTAAGAAGTGAGGGAGGAAAACACATTCACAGAGAAGGCGGGAGGAGGCTGAGAGGCAGGGGGAGAAGGGGGAGTGGGACTTTATATTGATGTAAAAAAAAAAAAATGCAATTCTACTCTGTTTCTCAGTCTCCTGAAGTATTTAGAGAAGTGGTTAACAACCAATCCTAGGCAGGCAGTAAAACAGCTCAATTTTTGAAAAATAAGAGGGCCCTTAATATGACACGGGATGGCCCAGGAAGACCTAAACAGTAATGTGTCAAGCTGCTGATGTGCCCTCATTTAGAGGTGTTTGTTCTTTCCACATAATTATTTGACTGTTTTAAAGAAGAAAGGTTATTTTTGACATGATTGCAAAGAAAAGATTTTATAACAATAAATATGTAGAAATATATTAATCTTTGACATGGAATTGAAATATTTTTATATGTAATGTCTGCAAGGAGTCTATGTATAAAATATTTACTTATTCTATGAACTAAATAATACTAGGAATTGCAATGTTAATACCATTCATCTCAAAAAGACTGCTTTGTTCCGTTAGTCTCAAAGAACAAGGCAAACTGTCATGAAAAGGTGTGAGTATATTCTACTCATCCTCAAATCAGGAAGGAAACCTCAGGGTTAAGGCTATGAGTAAGGACCTCAGGGCTGGTGGATCTTGGCTACGTATTCCACAAATTTCCCATAAGTGCAATAGAATTAACACTATCCCTTTCTTGGAGATCCTGGGTCAGTAGGTGTTACAGGATTATGTTATGAGGTGTGACTATAAAGTAGTAAGACTGTTTTTCACACTCCTCACCCAGAAACAGCCTTTTTTGAGTTCAGTGGATAAAACATCATAATTTTTTCTAAGAGCCTCACCTCCTCTGGTTCTTTCGCACGTGTGTGTACACACAGGTAGAACCTGCCGCATTCCCACCCTTTTTCCCTCTCTCGTAAACAATCACTACTTTCTCAGGGAACTTTGACAAAAGCACATGGAATAGAGTTATTTCAATTGCTAGGAATGATTTTTTTTTTTTTCTGAGCTCCATGTCTTGCCAGGAAGGTGCCCTGCAGATAAGCAGAGAAATAATCATCCATTTTCAGAGGACTTTGTTAGAATGGTCTGTCATCCTGTCTTTCCCATATTTTTCCAATTAAGCTTGGGCCTGTTGGAATCAAATGTCTTCATGGGATGGCAGGCTGCTCGAGTCGGCTATTTTGCACATATTCTGCAGCCTGCTTAGCAATTGGGCTTGTCAGTCAGTCAACACGTATTTATTGGGCGTTTATGTGGCGAACCAGACAAATCCATTCCCTGAGCTCCTGCTCTTATGTTCTCAGGGGCCTGTCATCCATACACAATTTCTAATTGCAATTTTATTTTTCAAAGTGGTCTTATCTATATCTGAATTATGAAAAGAGAAGATGGGACTGTAGGAGTAGTAGAATCCTCTTGCTATGAGACATTTCAATTCCCTTATGGATCTATTTTGTTCAATTTTATCCTCTCCTTATTTTTGTCTTACTTGTGAATATGATTGTGAAAGAAATGCATGCATATTATAAAATTCAAGGACTGCATAAGCATGGCTCTCTTTAGTTTTAACATTTCTTGCCTATCATTTCAGAAAATTTACATTAAAACATGTGCACACACACAAACACATATATACACACATACACCATGGTGCGTGTGTGGACAGAAATCTTTTCCTTATATGTATTCATGTACCTGCTTTGAGGTCATATTTTAGAGACTTTTACCTACTAAACCGTTTTAAAGATGTAATTAACTAAGCACACACCTGTTCCCATCCATCACACCTCCTGACCCAGGAACAACAATGTTTTCCTTCTGTATTTTTCTAGATATATATATGCACACAGAAGCAAATTCTTGTTTTTTCCTCTCTTTTATACAAATAGTATACAATAAATACATTATTTATGGAGCTTGCCTTTTTTCACTTAACCATTTATTTTATAGATCATCTCATATCAATATATTAAGAGCCTCCTCAATCTTTCCTCATTCCTTCTTATTTACTGTGTAGTATTCCATTGAATAGATGTACCACAATGTGTTTAGAGATTCTCCTATTATTAAACATTTGTGTTGTTTTTTTTTTGTTTAATTTCTCTTGCTATTGTAAATGATGTTAAATGAATAGCTTCGAACAGGGAGTCAAAGGGCATGTACATTTATAATTATTTCAGGTTTTGTCAATTTTCAATGGCTATTCTAGCCAACCCTCCCCAAAAGCAGCATATGAAAGTACCCTTTTTCCCTTTTATATACCATGGTGTGTGACTAAAGTTACATACACACAAACATAGGTATAAAGTAGTGTTTCAAAGTATTTCTAATTTACATTTCTCTCGTTATGAGTCTTAATATGTTTTTTATGTAGTTAAGGGCCATTTGTATTTTTTTCCTCAAATATTCATTTAAGTGCAGTTTATCTCTCTGGCTTGTAGACATAAAATGACTTATTCTTGTCATATCTAGTTAGTGATAAAGGCAAGACTAGGAGTCAGATCCTCTCATTATTAACTTAGTAATTTAGTTATTTCAACATATTTCTTCCTTATGTAAGGTATGTAAGGTTAAATATCTTCTATCATTAGAATCCTGCCTCTCTTGGGTTATTGTTAGGATGATATGAAATAAGTTAGAATGTGAAAAAATTTTCCAAATGAAGAAAAGCCCACAACATGCAAGATGATGGTTCACTTAAGTTTACAAAGAAACCATGATGTTTATCATGTCTGAAAATATTCATAATGAAACTAGGGGAGGAGAGGTCTGATGTGCAGACTGAGAGGTAAGGCAGTCGGGTGGTTACCAGGCCTTCTGGACAAGGAGAGTCCTGATTTTACTAACTTTGTGCTGACATGTGTGCCTTGTTTTTTTTCCTGCCCCAAAGAATGGAAAACATTGTACCTTCACAGAGTGATGGCAGTCTTGTTTCGCTTAAAACTTCATCACCCTCCACATGAGCAATTTGCCTTGTTCTTTTAAATGGGGGCAGAGTCAGATATATTTGCAGGGTTTTTTTTTCCCCAAATAGATATTTGAAAATAGGTGGATTAAGTCAAATTTCTTCATTTGTGTGTTATTGTTTTAGAACTTTTGGAAAATTGGTTTTCATTGCTTTTCCCGGTGTTGGCTCCCGATAGCATGGTGGTAACGTATCTATGCTTGTGTTTCCTTAGTTACTTCATCCTGCAATGTCATTATGTAAAATCACTTCAAGGCATTTCCTTTTATTTATATTTCACATTGGCTGGGCAAACTGTTTATTAATTTTGTGTGCACATAGCTTAAAGACATTAGTCGGTACGCAGTAATGGCTGGCCTAACACGCATGTACAAAAGTGGAATTCAGGAGATTAACTTGCATTTGACCTACTTCAGCTCTCCTGGTAATGAGGGGTGCAGGGGCACAGAATTAATCTCTCTCAATTTGTGGCTCTCAGGGGTGCTGCTAAGTTTTAGAGTTCTTGAATTTTAAAAGTCTCCTGTTGTGCCGAGGAGTTTCTGCTACCCAGTAGAATTCTGTTAACTGTTGTGATCGAAGTGCTGGTTTTATCCATTGCTGCAGTATTTGTGACAAATATAATGAAGGCATGAAAAGTAAGTGAATGGCGTAGTTTGGCTTAGAAAGTAAAATGGGAAAAACTTGGGTCAAACCTGTTAGACATGATCATGTCTTTTATTCTTTCTATCCTTGAAACTTAGTTCAGCCAAAATTGCAAAATGCTTTCAAACTGCTTTACAAATATATCAAAAGCTGTCTTTTACTGTATATTTGTTATTTGACACTAAAGTACTGCTGCTGGGAAGATATAAGTCAAGATGATATAATTTGGATTGATTTGCTTTTAAAAGCTTTGAAATGACAGTGCAATTATTGCTATGATGCAGGTCCCTTACAACTGGATTAATGCATGTAATGAACAATTTGACCATGTAATTTATTTCTGCAGAGTTCACATTAACTGTTAAATGCATTTATTCCCCAACAGCCACGTTAATACTGTGATAATGTGCAGCAGTCATAGCAGGCCTAAAACTGTGGGAGAAGCTCTTAATTCCATCAGAGTTCCAAATTCTCCCTTTATCCCCACTAATTTTTATCATATAGCAGACCAGTAGCAAAATCTGTGTGATGTGAATCTAACCTCTCACTCCACTTCCATCCATCTTTTAATACAGGACAAGTGGTCAAAGATCAGTAAGAAGGCTACCATCCAGAAATCAAAGTTGCTCCTTAAGTTTTAGAACAGTGGCATTAGTCATTCATGTATGCAGTGGTTGGTTTTTGTTTTTGTTTTTGTTTTTGTTTTTTAGAGACGACATTCTGGTCAAACTCACAGACTGTGCTGAACGGATCATGCCTAATCAGTAGTTTTCACTGATAATGATTACATAACTTTATGCCTGTGAAGGGTCCTTTGAGAGATCATACTGTTTAACCCTTCATTTTACCAATGAGGAAAGTGGGGCCCAGAGAGGCTCAAGGTCATTTGCTCGTTGTAGCCAAACAAAGCCAATGCTTTCAGGCTTCTTGACTCTGAGGACTTTCACTGGGATTTCCTGTTGTGGAATATTTAAGATTACCCCATCTATGTTTCTCATTATTTGTGAAGCTTGAGCACTTAATACCCTTTTGTTGGAAATGTGAGAAACAGTGGTTGATGACACTTTCTTGAAAATATAGAGAAGGTTTACATTCAGTTTTGTCAATGTTACAACTTCCAGGACACTATGCCTGAAGTGATAATTTTACATGAAAAGACACATATCATTAGCATGCACACACACACACACACACACACACACACATACTATAGTATTCCAACTTATGCACTTTTTAAAAAGTTAATAGTTCCAAGGCTACCAAAAAACAAAAATTTCCTCTTAGGTATTACAAAGACTGATTCATTTGCTATTTTTTCATGCCAAGGGAGAAATACTTATATTTATAACATTTAACAAAATGTAATGAGATTTTATATTCTTTTCAAAAACTTCAAGAAATCGCCAATTTATGTCTTGGAGTTAGAAAATTAGGTTTTTTATACTAGAAAAGCAACACTTTGAGATTCTCATTTGGTTATTTTAAAGCAAAGTTGTAAGCAGTAAATCTGTTAGCAATGTTTAGTAATTTCAAGGATGCTACTGCAGAATGCTTGACCAATTTAAGAATTTCCCAGACCTGGAGTATTTTATCTCTTTAACATATGACAAGGTAGTCCCTTAAAAAGATTTATTGAAATTAATATGTTCTGTAGAGCTGAATGCCAAGCAGCATATATTTTCACATATGGAAAAGTAAATTTGAAATTGTACAGTACATAAAAGGTTTTGAAAACAGTTATAGAGATTTATTTAGACACAGATTTAAATTTAGATTAACAGCAATACTGAGATTCAGTTTTCTCTTTGTTCAACTGTTACTGAAGATATTTAACAAAATGTTTTGTAGACCCAGCTTAGGCTTGTTTTTTTTTTTTTTTAAAGTTCAGCCTTCCTTTTGATTCTGCGAGTCAGGAGGAATTCAGAGCTCTGGAGAGGGAGCCGGTGGAGAGGGCTAGTGTGTGCTAGTGGCCTTCCTCCCTGGACCTGAGATTCTGGAGCCGCTCACTGCACCCTTCAAGCAGCTGGCAACGTTGTCAGCACTGATCTGTCAGTGAGGATTTCTCCTGGCAAAACTCTGAAGCTACTTTCTGACATCTTCAACAAACTAATTGTTGTCTCCTGCCTCTGTGAGCCCTCTGAAGTCCCAACGAGTTAGTGTCTTCTCAAGAGATGAGAAAAAGCACTCACAAAATCAATTTATCAGGCTATTACGCATTGTCATCAGCCAAAACAAAAACCTACTAAAGACAGGAGAAAAAGTAGAAGAAATGGGTCTCTGAGAAAAGGTTACAGAACATCCATCTTCTCTCCTCTTCTGATTGTTTCCTTTCTTTGCCCATTTTCATACCCGTTTCCCTCCGTTAAAAGACACTTTATGACAAGCATTGTAATCTCTTTAGAACTGAGGGGAACCTCTTCTTTAGGACACAATCTGTGCGAGTCGTGAGTGACAGTGGGAAAGGGTCCAATTGCCACTGAGGACACCAGGCAATAAATCATCCTCCCTTGGCATCAGCTGGCTGGACCAATCCCCACTTCCTGAGTAAGTACCAGGGCCTAGATGTGACAAAACAGCTATTGTCAGCTCCTAGCGGCCACATTCCTACTTTCTCTCTACTGAGATTTTCAGTTTACTTGGGACTTTTAGCAATGCAAAACATATGGGGAAGAAATATGTAAATAACTACCATTAGAAAGAAAGAGCCTAGAGTTAGATAATTAGCACAATATTCATTCTAGGGCAATAATTATTAGGGAAAATCTTTGGTTTTCATTTTGCACATCAAGAAATTGCTCCCTTTGAGCATGTTCTTCCAATTTTTTTAAACACTTAAAACAGAGTAGTCTTCAAAAAGACTTTATACAAGCAATGTATAATTGACCAGGTAAAATTTTATAAATAAGTATGAAAACACAGATTGCTACAGTACTAATTTCCTAATTTGATAGAGTTAGGTTATTTTCAAACAGATGTTTTCTTTGTAATAATTAAGTTTAGATAAGCAATTACTGTTCACATGGCTATAAAATGTTGGAAGGGGCAAAATGATTTCTAATTATTTTAGATCTTGATAAAAATCATTCAAAAATTCTAAACACAGCAGTTTATTTTATGTGTACTTTAAATTCATAGAAGATAACCCCAAATTTAAAAGAGAAGTTTGCCATAACAGAAGTTTACGTAATACATACTTCAATGTAAGGTTGGTTAATTGGTGAATCATGAGATATGACAGGATAAATATTAAAATCTGATATTTTTAAATATTCTCATAACTAGAATTATTTAAAAACTTCCCTGAAAAATATGTGCAGATCATAGTACAAGGTATGGACCTCATACTTCTTTGCATGATAAAACTTTGCCCTTTGTTTTTTGGGATTTTATATTCTTAGCACAATTTTCTCAATGAAAAAGAATGACTTAAAGTGGGAAAAAATCCAAACAATAAATTGGTAAAATCTATGAAAAGTGGGACTTTAACAGAATTAGAAAATTTATTTGTTTACATATTGCTTAAAAAATATAAACAAGTGAAAAATACAGTCTAACACCCAGACCTAGTAGATAACCTTATGTCTATCTAAAGTTCAGGATGATTCCAGTATTTGTCATTATATTGACAAAATATCAGGGTAATTGACAAATTTTTTAAAATGTTCTACCTGCCTGTTTCATGTAGACACAGCTCATATCTATTTCTCTCTGCACAAATATATTCTTGCCCAAGTTACCTGTCAGGCTCTTTTATGATTATGAAGAATACCTTGCAAAGAGCTGATGGATTCCCTTTTTCCCCCTTAAATCATGTGGAGCTGTCACATTGGAGCGGAAACACTTTCATTATCATAAAATACTCACAATGCCGATGATACACCTCTTTCCAGTTTAGTAACAAATGGCTAACTGTATTTTTTTAAAAAAATGAACAACATTTTAATTGTGTAGAAAGCTGTATCCGGTGCATTGTTTTCTTATTTTCGCATTGTAACAACCAGTGATTAACTGCCATCCTTTAATATTGTTCAGTTGGTGATGATAATACTGAAAGCATTCTGGCATTGTGAATTCATAGTCAAACGGTGACACCAACCAGACGAGATGATGGTGTACCAGGCTCGATGACAGTTCTATCTCAGTTTATCATCTTAACTAAAAAATAATCCTATCTAACTTGAAATCCACAGCAGCTATAAGTAGAAAATAAATCCAAACCACAGCTCAGACTTGTAACCTAACAGCTATCATAAATAATCAGAGCCTATTTGAAGGTGGAAGATGGGACATTAGAAGCTATTTACACTACTAGAGTGATGCCATCGATCAGTAGCGGCAACCCGTAGATAAGGCTCCTAT
Source organism: Sciurus carolinensis (assembly GCF_902686445.1). NCBI lineage: Eukaryota > Metazoa > Chordata > Mammalia > Rodentia > Sciuridae > Sciurus > Sciurus carolinensis. The sequence continues at coordinate 40,328,060 of NC_062221.1, read as the reverse complement.
GATGTCATGGTTATTTATGATGGGCATTGACAGTAAAGCTACTGTGGAATTTTCTCCTCAGACAGCTTCATTCATTTTTGTTTGTGATGCATTTTGTTGGTAAAGCAGCAATCAATAGCAAAATCGAGGTGATAAAAGTATTACTTGTTAAATACGTGAAAAATGTGCATGTATGTGGGAATGTGGGACAAAAGATGAAGAATTTAAAAATTCACTCGTGATATTTATGTGTTCCACCTACAAATACACAGTAGATTCATTTCACTTGTCTTGGGTTTTAAAATGTGGCCTACTCATTCTCACTCTTACATCTTACTCTCCTGTTGGAAAACAGAGTTGAAGTGTGCAGCCCTCCCCCAACCCTAAGTCTGACGTACACTAGATAACGTGAGATATAATGAGAGGAGTCACGTGCGATAAAACAAACACCCATCACTTTCTTCATGATCCCACCACCTGAGGGAGGATTAGAGATTTTAGTGTAGTTATTTTTAAATGTATTTTACTTGTTTTGTTTTTCCCTCCCATAACTCATTTTCTACTCCTAAAAATATTCACTAGACCAGTACCTCTTCTCCTTTAAGAAATCAGCTGGAATTTGTTTGTTTTTTGTTTTTTTTTTTTTTAGTTATACGTGAAAGGAGAATCCATTTTGATATAATTATATGAGCATCTTCTTGTTCTAATTCAGACCCTAGTACCTCTCCTACCCCTTCCCTTCCCCTACCCCTTGCTCCCTTCCCTCTATTGGAGATCTTATTAAAGTGAAGTTTCTAATTCAGTTCTATCCAGTGGGGCCTGGAATCCAGCATTTGTTTTTGGTACTAGTGTACAGGGGTGCTTAACCACAGAGTCACATCCCTAGCCCTTTTTAATTTTTATTTTGAGACAGGGTCTCGCTTAGTTGCTTAGGGCTTCACTAAATGATGAGGCTCTTCTGGAACTTGCAGTCTTCCTGCCTCAGCCTCCAGAGTCACTGGGATTATAGGAATATGCTACTGTGCCCAGCCTGGCATCCTGCATTTTTAATAAGCATCCAAGTGATGCCATGATAGCATGATGTTGTTCCAGGGACATCAGGAAAGGTGGTTATTTCCCTATCTCTTGGGTTTCCCTTCGAATTATTGGTCTCTGTGTTAAATGGACATTGTCCCCATTAGTGCAGAGCAGCTGTTCTCAAACTGCAGTGACACAGAGTCACTTGAAGAATACATTAAGTACTGTAGGATGGGCCCCCAGCCCTTGAGCTTCTGATTCAGTAGGTGAACTCAAGACTTGCGTTTCTGAAAGGTTCCCAGATGACCACATTTTGGAAACCCCAGATATAGAGCCCTAATTTAACCTTCACAGGGCACTTGGAGGGCACATAAAATGTTGCCAACGTAATTAAATGGGGGAGAAGAGTTAGCATTTGTCGAGGGCCCACTGTGATTTAGACATTATATGGCACTCACAACATATATTATTTGATTGGTCTCACCTAGTTAACTTATTCAATATTGATCGTGAATCTACTGTACGTGCTGTTTTCTGGCAATCATATTGAACAAATGGCCTAAATTATTAGTGACTGACATAAAAATAAAACTCTTGTCCTAATTTCTTCCTATATGATTCCAAATTTCTACTCCAAGAACGTGAAAATGTAGACTTTTCCCTCCGATTATCTCTTTTTCCTAGTGCCTCCCTCCTCCAGATCTGCCACAACAATATAGACAATGGGGAGAAAATGTTCTGCCTTCTGAGAGTTTATCATCTAGTGAAGGAGGCAGGATTTCTCCAAGTCTGCAGTATAACAGCCGAATAAACACAGCCTGCCATGGAGGACCAAGATCAGGTCCATACTCTGTCCCTTTGCTTTGCTTTCTAGCAACTCCCATAATTCCCAGCATGTGCACATGGGTGTGCGCACATGCATGCATGCACACATGCACACACACACATGCACACACACATACACACCCCTCCTAAATATCTGTAATAATTTCAAAAGAAATTATCTATAAAAAGGCTTCTTGAACTTAAATTGATTCAATTGTCTTGTAGCCCCATCTGATAACATCTCAATTCACTAGGTATCTGTGAGGTTCCTGTCATCACAGGCACTTGGGGACTGTGGGGATCATGCCACAGCCCAACTCTCCAGAGCGACAGTCTAGGGCAAACAGACCTATGAGCTAACAGGCAGTTACGACGTGGGGTGATAATCGTTACCCTCTGTAAGGAGGAGGTGCTGTGGGACCCAGCTCTGTTTATTAGGCAGCCAGGGAAACTTCTCGGAGAAGTGAATCTCAGCTGGGGGGCTGGAGAATGAGTAGCAGTTCAAGGGAGGTAGACAATGGGGAGGCCCAAGTTCCTGGCAGTCAGAACAGCTTGTTTAAGGTCCCAGATCCTGAGGGATTGTCAGAGGCACATTGTGGACATTTGAGTAGTTCAGTGTGGTTGAGTGCAAACACCCTCTGATTATGTCATTACCAAATAAATGCTATGTTTTAAACATATGTGTTTTGTGAATACGTAGCATATACGAATTCTCTTGCATTCTTAATAAAGAGAATGGGTTTTTTGAAAACCTGTTTTCCTTTGGTAAACAGCATTGAAAATAGTCACAAAGGACAGATAGGCTATCATGCAGGGTTGGTTGCTGATATTATCTTTACTTTCCTGTAATAGCTGAATATAGATTATATTGAGCATTAGTCACCATGTGAAAAATACACTGTGACACACTGATACATCTTTTCACATCTATTTGTGTAAAAAGCTGGAGGTCAAGCAAGGGGCAGTGTCCTGTTTTAACAATACTCTCTTACAAGTTCCCAGAGCACGTCTTGGGCACCTTCTGAGTACACATTACTGGACTAGAGCTTCAGAGTCTGGAGAGCGTTCTGAAGACAGGGACTTCGTTGATGAAGAGCATACATTCCTGGTTATAAGACAAGGCATACACTGGTATGCAGCAAACAGAAACTAACTCCCAGACAACCACCCCCTAGGTGTTTGCATTAGGATCATCCATTATTTCTTTTATTATGATCATGACATCTTGAGCTAAAAAGATGGGAGTTGGTATTAATATCAGCAAATGTGTTCTTGACACTGACAAAAGTAAGTGTGTGTGTGGGGGGGCAGAGAGATCAATCAATAAAGAGAAATCTCTTCCAAGATTATGCTTTTGGACCATGGAAATTCGAGGTCTCATTCTGTGAATCACTGAGTCATTTTAAGGTATAAGTAGAGAAATGTCCCACATGGGCAAGATCTGACCACATTTCCTTCTTGCTTAAAAAAATTTATATATTGTTTATAGAGATTAAGCATTAACAATGGTGGCATTCTGTGTCTCATTGTACTCTTCCTTTGGATGTAGAATTTTAATTTATTGGCTGACTAAAATAATTTCTAAATTAAACCATGGTCTACCTAGGTAGTTCTCCTCAGTGGATAAATCTTGTCCAGAGAAGCCATCATGGGTGAGGATACAATCATTTCCTATTTTACAAAAGTTTATAAACTAGACTGAACTACTTTGTTCTCTTTGGGACAGTCATTTGAGACATTTTCAGAGTATCTTGCCTTGAATTTCTCTAGGTAAAACTATCTCAAGTTACTGAGATGGTTTCTATCAAATTTTACCATGACACTGCACATCAAACCTTGTATGACTTCCTGATTTCCAGTGAAAGGAGGGACTTCTTAAATAGGACATGTGTTACTTTTTAGTCTGTTTTATTAAATTTGTTTATTCTAGAGGTTCATCTTTAAACATTTCCAAGAACATTGTCAAGCTTGCAATAATAAATATTGTAGTTAATTTAAATGAGTCAAAGTTCATTCTCATTTAGTAACCATCTCTTTATAAATCTTGCTCAGTCATTCTTTTCTGTGTAGCAATAAACAGAAATAGCTAGAAACTTGTTACAAAACTTTTAAGGAATGAATATGGTGTTTTAATGGAGAATCTTTAAAAGTGTTAAGATAAATGGTCAGCAACTGATGCCTATTAAACATATATTTTATTTTAAACACTGAGTTATGTTGAGTTTCTCCAGGCCTAACATTACCCTCAGTATAAAAAGTAGTGTAACTTTTTATGTTTTCTTTGAATTGCTTTAAGATATTAAATATTTTCTCTCTGGGTCATGAGGCAGTCCTTTGTGAGGAGCTTTTATTTGATGAGAGAGAAGTATTGTATTTATTAATATTTCTCACTTTTTATAGGAGGCTCTGCTTCTATGACTTCATTTGGTCCCTCTGAAAGCTCCCTAGATTGTACTCAGGAAATGTTATTACAAGACTTTGTGTCATATTTTTTGAAAAGATGGCTTCCTGTGACTTACATATAACAGTATGTGATTTCATTGGAATTTTAACATTTATGTGAAAAGGGTGAAGAGGCCAGGTGGGTCACAATTACTATTTTATATAAAGTGATCATTACACACATTGCCACTAAAGATGAATTCAGGAAAGTTATTCTGAAATCTCACAAAACCAAATGCAAAAAACAAAAATTTTTTTCAAAAAATTTTGCTTCAATTCTACCATCACCCAATTTCTCTAAAATTAAGTAATAAATAATGTATAAGGATGTCAGAACTAAATTTTTTCTTATCATAAAAGATTGGTTATATGAAATCATAGTTTAATACAAATCAATTTATTTTTTGTAAGTTCATCATACACATATATAATGTCTAATTTTTAAAAAAATGGGTCAAATACAAACGTGAAATATCAATAATATTGACTATTCAACTCCTCTTTTTCCAAATCACTTAATATCATCTTGGATTAGAACAAATAAAAGAAACATAAATAATGAAAACATCTTAACACCTCATAACAAAACTAAGATACTTAAAATATTTCAAGTCATTCCATCTGTGGGATTCTGAATTCATCTTTTTTTGCTCTGTGAATCCTAATTAAACATTTAAATACTTATATTGAGGACTATATTTATAAAATATTCAAATGTCTCCTCTGTTTTCATTGAGACAAACTTTGTCCATTTTATAGAAAGTCTTCCCCAAGTCTCAAGCCCATGCTGAGCTCACTTCAATTTATGGCATGCTGAAGGAGCAGCCAGGGCCAGAAGAGGGAACAGAGATATTTTCTGCTTTAAGCAAAGGGCCAGGGAAGATCAACATGGACTGAAGAAAAAGTAGCACAGGGGATACAGAAAACCATTCTGAACGAAGTCTGTCTGCATCATCTCAAATGCTAAGCTCCCACCAAATAGTTCTGAACATCTTACCAGTACAGTTTCTTCCATTGGAGGCCATTTCTCTCTTTTGTTCTTATATGGTGTGTTTGATGCATATGAGTAGTTCTGTTTCACGATCAATTTTGGCATCCTTGTTCCATCCAGTGGTAAGCAGAACTCAGCATTCATAGTGGGAAATAGAATGATTCCACCAAACACATAGGGATGAACAGACCCCTGGCCCTTTTAGAATTATAATATAGGATGAACAGCCCTAATCTGAAAATCCAAAATCCAAAATGCCCCGAAATCTGAAATGCTCAAAGTATTTCTGATTTCAGAGTATTTTAGATCTCAAAATTCCAGATTAGAGATGCTCAGCTAAATGCAAAAATGTCTTAATCTGATACAGTTCTGGTCCTAAGCATTTCAGATATGGAATACTCAACCTATACAGTAGTTTTCCCCTTTCTGAGCTCTCTGTTACCTCTGTTGAAGGAAGTCTAACTGAATTTAGAAATTGTGTGATTACATTCTAAAGATAGTGCCTTTCTGCCTTATAGGAAGAACTGCATATTCTCCATCGGATGGCTCATTTTCTCCTTCATCTCCCTCTTTAGAGGGTCACTGACTTAAGGGGATATGGTGATTATTTATTTGGCATTTTCTCATTTATTTCCCCTAATTCCAAGAACAATTTTTGAAAATACTGGGCAAGTGGGGAATAGTGGATTGTCCCTCCCTGGTCCTTTTTCCTTCCTTGTTCAGGATCAGTCTACTCACCGACCTCTATACTTCCTGTCTGGCAAGGACTGACTTGCCTGCTCCCATCAACCGGAGCTCTCCATCTGTGGCTACATACTGAAATCACCTGAGGAGTTTAAAACCTCAGATTCCTAAGGCCCCCTGAACAATTTAGTTAGAATCTTTGGGGGTGCAGTCCAGGTATCAGTACTTTGTAAAGCTTCCTACCTGATTCTAACTTTAGAACCACACTTATAGCTGAAATGACCTGAGTTTGTCAGTTGTTGCATCTGTCTGTTAAATTTAGCCCAATGAGTTCATCACCAAAGAAAAAGTTCTCCATTGTGTTGTCGCCTTAGGTACAATGTTCCTTTGAACAGCACAACAATAATATCTTTGATGCCCAGAGCCACTATACTGATGTTTAAAAGAAGAAAATTCAAACGAATAACTAAAAATAGTTATATAAATTTACTGGATGATCCAGGGTTAAATAAAAGCAAATACAACAATTCTTTACAGATTTAACCCTATTGGAGAAAGTAAAATTTTCGAACATTCTTTCCTAAAAGCATTTTTCAAGTGTTATTAAAGGAAAGAAAAGAGCTCAGAAGTGAGGTTGAGATAGATGCCTCGAAAAGCGTAAATAAAATTGGTATTGACTGACTGGATTGGCCCTTGGGTTATGTTTTAGTTTATTTGTTTTGTTTCGTTTTATTTTGTGGTACTGAGGCTTGAACCCAGGGGAGGGAGGGGAGCTCTACTACTGAGCCACATCCCCAGATCCTTTTATTTTGAGATGGTGTCTCTCTAAATTACCAAGGCTGGCCTCAACTTGCAGTCCTCCTGCCTTAGCCTCCCAAGTAGCTGGGGTTACAGGAATATGCCTCCAGGTTCAGTTCTGCCCTTAGGACAGAAAGACAAGAAGGAAGAAAGAAAAAAAGGAAGGAAGGAAAGAGGAAAGGAGGGAGGGAGGAAAGAAAAACACCCAGTAAATAAGCGAAAAGAAAAGGAGTAGGAACCATGATTGTTTAGTAGAACTCCCTTTTCTTAAGCAGCACAAAGATGATTTGCTTGCTTATTTGATTATTTTACTCTGATTTTTTTTCTTTACCTGTAACTTTGTTTCTAAAACAAGTTATCATAAAAACCAAACAAAGTTACAAAAAGTTTTGTATCTATCTGTAGTGTGTGAAAATAATCCTCTCTGAGTTTTTTTTCAATTACTACATTGCTTTTCACTGGGGGTAGTGGTAGTGCTGGGTAACTGTTTATTTTGGGATGTAGTCTTTAAAATAAGAAGAGGCCAAGGTAGGGGAGGGGTGTCAACAAACAAATAACTGATCAAATGAAAATTACCCTGTCTCCTAATGTCTGTTGTGGGTAATTGCTATGTCACTATCCTTTTATTTACTATACTTTATTCAATTCCTAAAATATGGTGGCTGTTGTTCTTGTTCTTGTTCCTTGGCATGTCACAGCTGTTTGTGGCTTTGACGTGGAACAGTGGACGTGGTTGATGGATTGCCCCTGTGTCTCTTGTTTCTCCATCCCCCTCCCCGTTCCCCTAACTTTCTCTGGGCTTCCTTCTCCTCTGCTTCAACGGAGCTTGAGGAGCCTGATGAACACTTGACATTAGATTTCTGCTTCATAAACATGTACAATTTGTGGGCAGGCCTTTAATTCTTCTGAGCATTTTGGTGGTCAGACATAAAGGAGAGGATGTTGTTAATTTAAATTTCATAAAATGACATGCTATGCTTTTGTTAGAGCATCATATTTTCCCAGAATACTCTCTTTTGTTAAAAAAGATTTTCTTTTCCTTTAATGCCATGCTTTTATTTTCCTTTCCTAGTTGTTTGAATTTTAACAGCATTTTTAACTAAATTTATCCTCTGTGATTGCATTCATGGGTTACTACAGATCTGGTTAATTTGTTTTGTCAATGAAATTAACTTACCAGTAGGTACTGAATCTGAATTATTTAAGACAAAATAGGAATACATAGTAGATAACTAATAAATATATTATTTAATAAATGGAGAATATTGTGTGTGTATCATTTCACAGGTATCTGGTATCTATTAACAAATATTTTAAACATTTTTTAAATGCTAAAGGTAAATAAAAATTACATGAAATATCCCATATGGTATGGATACGCCTGTACAATATGTATATGTGTAAGCGTGTAGGAAAATTGATTCTATTTTGCCCTGATATTGTATAAACCATGTACATACCAGGACAATCTTCTACTTGTTACATCCCTTCTCCTGCATGCTCATTAATCACTGAGCACTAATAACACATTTTTTAAAATTGTCATGGTACAACAAAAATTCTGGCTCTGATTCTTGTTCTGGCTCATTTACATTGGCCTGCCTGTCAGTTCAAAGCTTCAGGGGATTAATATTGTAAGATTAAAAAGTGAAGTCCCTTGAACATCCCATCTTATAAACTGTGGTTGGTTTTCCAGGGAGGGGGAAAAAAAAGTAAGTCCTCTAAAGACCTTCAACTTTCTTGACTAAAAGATTTCTCCTTTCCTATGTCCTCCCCTTTCCGTGAATAATGGAAGCCCCAGACCTTCCACCCAGCATCCTGGGTCCTGGCGATATTCCTTTCGAAGGACTTGGCCCTGTGGGATGTGTGATTGAGCTGTGATGGGCTGCTTGATTATTTTAAATGCCATTTCCCTTTAGTTCTCCTTTGATTTGCACTTTTTATCCATTTGAGGATAAGACTCTGTAGAAACACCTCAATAATCCATTCATTTTTTATAAAAGAAAAAAAAAGAGAGAAAAATTTCCACAACCATCTGGTTTCTATGTAAACGTATGCTGTGACTCCGGAGCCATCCAAATCCCAGTACGCATCTCACTTGCTCACTGACTCTTTCTTGGTGAATCAGAAGAAGAATCAAAAGCCTCTTTGAGGATTACAGAAAAGGAATTCCACATGTGTTAGTGTGTGCATGTATAGGCAATTTATTTTAGAGAAAAGCTTCACTAAAATCAAATGAATATAATCTAAACATGCTTTTAAAAGATTAAAATAAAAAAAGAGATGAATCTGGCAAGCCCTTTGAATTTTTATAGTGGGGTCAATTTATGTGGTCCATCCTATGTATTTTCAGATCAATCTTTAGTGGAACGTAAGATAAATGATGTGTCTAAGATTTCTAAAGTCTTCCAGTGTGTTATGACACTTGGGAAACTGCAAGAAACACCCGCAGTAAACTATTTCTGTCTTCTATTATCATTTACCATAAGCTGTTTTTGTAGGTGTGTTGTTTTTAAGTTTTTATCACATAAATCCCTTTATCACCTTTTCGTGGGCATAATTAATACTTTTATGGTTGTGTACATTTTATAACTATCTTTATGATATTAAATTGCATATTCAAAGCCACTCTATTAGATAGGCATGATGGGTGCACCCAAATTTTAGATGAGGAAACCTTTGTTCAGAGAAGACTAAACCCACACACTCACCAGTGGTAAATTTGGAGTTTGTTTCACACTGTTTAGATTGCCTTCCCTATTAACTGCTAGATGCCCTTCAGTTGATGAATGGATAAAGAAACTGTGGCATATTTATACAATGGAATATTACTCCGCAATGAAGAATGATAAAATTATGGCATTTGTAGGCAAATGGTCGAAATTGGAGAATATCATGCTAAGTGAGATAAGCCAATCTCAAAAAACTAAAGGACGAATGATCTCGCTGATAAGCGGATGAGGACATATAATGGGGGTGGGAGGGGTTAGCATTAGGTTTAGGGTTAGGTTTAGAGTTAGGCTAAGGAGAGCGGTAAGAATGAAGGAAAGAAGGACTGTATAAAGGGAAAAGGGTGGGAGGGGTGGGGGGGAACGGAAAAAAAAAGAAACATCTTTACCCTATGTAAACGTAAAAAAATAAATAAAAAAAAAAAAAAAAAAAGAAAATAACAATTTGCTTAATCTTGATAAGCTTTAAGCTTCCTTATTTGCAAAATGGCATTTATATCTGCATCTTGGTGATAGCAGTATATGAATTAAATGGTATGAAGATGTTTGCATAATGCCTGGAACTTAGTAAGCATGAAGAATGATAAAGATGGTAGGGTAGTTTTATTATCATTGGAAATATGATTAGAGGTATGAATAATGATATTGGTGGTGGCATCATAATCGATATCATTATCTAAAATTTACCTACACCTTAGCTACCAATATTTAGGCACTCAAACACCACAGTTGTCAATTATAGCTATATTAATTATATATGTAGGTGGACAGTGTGTTTATTTATATAAATTTAGGGTCTATCCATCTAAGTAGGAGGATGTAGCAAAAGTTTTATTACCCAAGTTCAGCTAAATGTTATTGACAATGGATGATATTACTTAATGGAAATGTAACTTATTTTGATAACATGAAAATTTTCTATGGATTACATTTATTTTATTATCTTAAAAAAACTCAATCGAGAGGAAAAATATATTTTGACCTAAAATTTCTAAAACTATGAACAAAAAATTATTTTTTTGCTTAACCATTTTTGATGTCCAAATGTATTTCCATGGAATATTGGAAGGGTCATGGGTGTAAACTATCATCAGTTTGTTATGATTGTTATTTACTGTTGGGCCGGAGGGAGCATACCTGTAATCCTAGCAGTTGCGAGGCTGAGGCAGGAGGATTGCAAGTTCAGAGCCACCCTCAGCAACTTAGTGAGGTCCTAAGCAACTTAGCAGTGAGAACTTGTCTTAAAATAAAATAAAATAAATAAAATAAAATAAAATAAAATAAAAGGCTGGGGATGAGGCTCAGTGGTTAAATGCCCTAGGGTTCACTCCCGGGCGCGTGCGCGCGCACACACACACACACACACACACACACACACACACAAAGATTGCTATTTATTCTATTTGTTCTGTAGACTTTTAGAACCAGACTTATGACAATATTTAATGATATGTTCTCTGTCTTTCTCTCTCTCTCTCTCTCTCTCTTTTCAGTACTGTGGCATGAGCCCAGGGTCTTACACAAGTTAAGCAATTGTTCTATCACTGAGCTACAGACACAGACATTTTTATCTTATTTTGAGACAGGGTCTCACTGAGTTGCTGAGGCTGGCCTCCAACTTGTCATCCTCCTATCTCAACCTTCTGAGTAGCTGGGATTACAGGTGTGCACCACCATGCCCAGCATTTTCTAGGAATTCTGCTGTGGAACTAAGTCACAGGTTTAAGCAGGTGTCATTTGTCATGTTGTTTTCAAATAGGTAAATGAGCTCCAAGCAGACCCCTTTCTCCACTTGCAATGCCTTTCACTTTTCTTTGTCCAATTAATTCCCAATTGCACTTAAAAATAATAAAGGTATTGTGTCCACCTATAACTAAAAAAAAATATATTTAAAAAAATTTCACCTACCCATCTTCTCTTTAAATTGTTTTCCTGATGCCCAAGATAGATTTAGATATTTCTTCTTCTGGGTCATAGAAAACTTTGGGAACACTTTTGTTTTGGCATTTGCCATGCTATATGATAAACTTTTGCTTATCATTGACCTCAGTTGATTTTTATGGGCAGACACATTTTCTTACTTAACTTTAAAATATTCATCATCTGTTGTATAGTACTTAATTACAATAGTCATAGGATGAATGGGTAGTAGCTTTATTTTTTTTCCTGCATCCAGAACTTTATAAATTTTAATTCAAAATAATTAAATTTTTCTCTTTAAAAATATTGCAATAATTACCAACTTATTTATAAGAGAACACTGGAGCAGAATAGGTTACAAAATTGACCCTCACTATGGATAAGAGCTTGTTCGTGAGGCCAAATATAATCTGGAGAGAGAGAGAAAGAGAGAGAGAGAGAGAAATGAATGAACACACATGTTTAGATGACTTGATTCAGTGGAATGCCAATGGTTTCCCAGAATTTAGGTAGTCTCTTGGCATCCTAGAAAAGGAAGTACAAATGATTTATTCCTACACATAGATAAATAAATGCTTGCCCACACTCTCCAAATGTTTTTTAAGATAAGAATATTACACATATTTTGAGATGTCCCCTTGGTTAATTGATACTGCATAGGTTCTGGATTGCATTTAGAATACATTAGGAGGGTTTTTTTTTTCTCTATTGTTTATTTTACTTCTCACACATAACATGAAGCCTATAAGGTAATCAAATTATTGAAGCATAAATACTATTATGTTTTATGGGTTGAAACTCATGATTACTTTAGAACTTCTTAAAGGAATAGTTTTTTTAGACAAATATTTCAGTTAGAAATCATCTAAGACAATCTGTCACCCATACATGTACAAAGGTTGATGGAAATACTGTTAAAATCTGTGTGTTGCAATTATGTACAAAACTCTGAACTATATGTTGCTAATTGGACATATCATAATGACATTGAAAATACTGTGCAATGCGATGTAACATCAATAAATGACCTATTAGGCATATTTGCCTAAATTGATAAATACTTACAGCTTCCCTGGGGAGGTAGTCGGTCTCCAGGACTGGTGTGGTGACCTCATGAAGACATGAATGATCCAAGTTCTTTTAGTCTTTTTGCCTCATTATTCTTGGTTGGTAGCTTCCTTCCTAAAAAGTTTTCTTAGGATCACAATGGAGCCACTACAACTCTAGTTATCATATTTGGGTAACTGACAGAAAAACAGTGGGAAAGGACAAGTTAAGCGATTGTTCTATCACTGAGCTACAGACACAGACATTTTTGTGTTATTTTGAGACAGGGTCTCACTGAGTTGCTGAGGCTGGCCTCCAACTTGCCATCCTCCTATCTCAACCTTCTGAGTAGCTGGGATTGTAGGTGTGCACCACCATGCCCAGCATATGTATTCACCTTTTCCTGAAATCCCAAACAACCATTTCTTTTTACATTTCATAGACTGGATTTTAATTTCACATAATTAGAACATGATTGGTCTAATCTCAGAAATGTCATTAAAAAAATTGGGCTCATTTCTGTCCTTCATAAAGCAAAAGGCAGAAGAAAGGATATTAGCTAAGCAGCTAGCAGACTGTGCAACATGGAGGAACACTCAAATGAGCTCACTGGTAGAATTACACATTCCTGCATGTCACATTAAATCTGCACCAGAACCCTGCCAGAGTTCTTCCTAAGGGGACAAGGCGGTTTTCTTACCACTCTGGCTATGAAGCTGTAATGAGTGTAAACTGCAAGTAGGCATAGAAGAAAGAAAGAAAGGGAGGGAGGGATTTCCTTTGAATCCTGTAGTCCAGGAGTGCTAGGAAATCGCCTGGTGAATGCCAGGATTACAATCAGGTACATCCATTGAACTGAAATCTCATGAGGGTCAGCCTTTCATCCTCTTCACTCTGCCTCTGGATCTTGGCACATGGCGCTTGGTGGATGCCTGCTGACATTTTGGAATGAGGACAAGGATGGAAGTCCTGGTATAGGTGTTTCCAAATTTACCAGCTTAAGCACTTCTTACTTTTAAGAGTAGTTTCTTCTTCGGGTTATTTTCTGAAGGCCGTCATTTATCATTTGCAATCCTATTTGTGCCTAAAGTCTACATAATGTCCCACTGAAACTTTGATCAGAAGTGACAATCAAGAAGCTATGAAAGTGTTTCAGTGTGTCTCAAAAGTTTTGAGTTTCATGACCAATGTTTAATAGTTGGAATATTTCACATAACAAATTTGGATTCTGGCTAAGCTTGAAGTATTAAAGATGTTAGCTACATTGGGCCCATCCTGGGGCCAAGCAATAGTCAGAAGCAGTTTATGGAGCCTTTAACCTTTTCACTGTCCTCACAAAATCAGCCTTAGTCATCTCCTAATCTCCCTGGCCCTCAAGTCATCTGATTTGTGGTAGGTGCTCTGACCCTAGGTTCTATATGTCTGTGTAGGCAGATGCTTTGTTTGCTCCTTAGGTTTAACTTGTATGCACAGTTTTTAGTCTGTATGACTTAACTTATCAGGTCTGGACCTGTTTGTTCCATTCAGTAGGTTGGATTAGCTTCCAAACTCGATGTATCATAGGAAAATTCTTATCTTTCTTTAACTCAACAACTAAATACAGTACATGGCATAATTTATGGTCTGGCTAACAGATTGACCAAGTGTTTTTGGAATCATTAGCAGGTAACATTGTCTTTATTTACAAAATCAACTTTCATAACATGAAAGTCCAATTTTAAAAATATTTAGATTTCTCAAAGTTAAGCAAAGTTAAATGTCAGATTTTTTAAAAAGATAACTTAATCAATATGTTTCCATATTGATGCAAGTGACATCTTTTCACCTGGAGTGGGAAAAGTCAACAGGAGATTCTTGTAAACCTTGGGGTGTTAGTTCAGGAATTAACAATATCTTCCAGTAGATTCAGTGCAATGTTTCAAACAGTACTAGGGGTCTGGTTCTAAAGTCAGATTCTTTGACATAGATGGCCTCAAGTCCAGCATTTTATATTAACTAGGTTAGACAATATACTGCAGAAAATATTTTAAAAACTCAGGTGATAATGGCCCCAAGCATCAGGTACAACAGTCCTCTATACCTTGTGGGTGCAGAACAGAATGGGCCTCTTTTCTCCCATGATGGAACAAGCTAGACTTTGTAGCCCAGACATTGTCATTTAGCAGGTGGCCCTCTCCTCATAGCTGCCCATCTTCTGTCTCTACAACATTGAACTCATGTTGAATAATTTTCATTCCAACTCATTCTACTTTCATAGACATTGGTTAAAAATGCCTATCAAATTTAAGTATATTTTAACAAACTAATAGCTTCCTTTTCCATAACAGAATGTTTTAAAATACTTATATGGTACTGAATAATTTAGTTCAGTTATATGATGACAAGACTAAACAAACTTTCTCTAAAGTTCTGGGTTTTTTCATTTCATGACTTTGCTCTGAGCAAGCCAAGAGAGATGAGCTATGAAATTTTAGGACGTTGCCTTGAAACACGATCTAGTTGACTTATAAAATTTGAGATGTTGACAAAATGTGCAGTCAATATTCAAATAAATGCAGTTACTTCATTGTATGTCAACAGAGAAGGTGAAAAGTGCAACTTAACTGGCTTGGTAAGATTGGAAGGAGGGGCTGGGAATGTACGAGAGACAACAAAGAGATAGTTGGTAAGATTTAGTGGCTTGCTGCAGCAGGGGTGGTGAGAAGGCAGTGTGACAAAGTTCAGTCGGGTCAAACAAAGTGCAGAAACTTCCTCCTAGACACTGAAAGGAGGATTGTGGCGTGGACATAAAATGTTCAAATGTTGTAATCTTGAGACCGTCAAAATGATAGTCGATGTGCTGTTTCTGTCTAATCCTGCTGTTCCTTTTGATCCAGGAAGTAGAGAAATCACCTTATCTCTCATGTACCAGGATGATATAATTAAAAGAGGACATGTTTTTGAAGTGAGGTCTTTAAGGGCTTCAAAGAAGGTGCAGAGTGTTATAGGATCAGCGTGTGTCTACTTCTCAAAGGCAGTTATGAGGACACATGGACTTAACAAAGACATCCTTTTGAAAGAGGGACTGTCTCCATCATGACAGAGTGTCATGTAATGTCTATCACTTTACATACACCACCTAAGATATATAGTCTTCTCACTGACCTGATCTTGGCAAAAAGAAGAGTCAGGGTTTTTACACTTTTTAGTTCCATGAGAAGGTATCTATTTGGCAAAAATATAAATTTTAATTGTGTCCCCAAATCAAGCTCTAATTATGGGTTACCATAAATGTGAACAAATAAATGAATTTCCCTTTGCAAGGCACAGCGTTTGTTTCAGATGAGCCTATGTCTCTGATTTTGCATATGTGACTACGTGGCAATCCTTTTGTATCTGACCCTATAGTTGACCTTGGAAGTAGCTTGCTTTAACCATGATGGATGTACCAAAAGATTTATTTTTGTCATCTAGGAGTTGAGTCTTAGGCTACTGGGAGCATAAAAACTGCTTATTGAAAATAGGCTTGGCAAACCTTTGCTTTTAAATAATCTTCCAGAAGTTCATCTAATTTTACTAATTAGCAGGAGATAAAATATACCCACATTGTCCTTTGCAATGACTTGAACCCTCTGCCCTTCCCTGATGATAATAGTATTAAATACCCGTGTACTTATTGCACTGAATATTAATTAGTATGAACTGAAAAGAGAGGATTTTTTTATGCACCAAAACATGTTCATGAAATTAATGTTTAATTTCACATAAGCACTTTAACAACCCTTTAAAGCTAGTAGAAATAAAAAAAGGTGATATGATTTTTTTACTTGCTGATCTACAAAAAAAAGTTTAAGTAGACTCTGATTATTGAAGCCTGATTTTAATAAATAATCCAAGCACGAAAGAGCAGTCCTTTCTGTGGGAAGCAAAAGGAGAGCATTCAACTAGTACTGACCTTGTCACTGGAAATTAAGCTCTTTCTCTGAATCTAAAAATCAAAGCTTAAAAGGCCACTCTCTCCATAATATTTCATTAACTTTTCGAAATGAAATACCTATTGATTAGATTTTCTTTCAGATAATAAATTCTACATGTCTACTCTGTCACTTCAATTACAATATTTACTTGTACACAAGGAAAATGTTTTTACATCTGAAATTAATATACTTTTTCAAAATAACATGCTGTAAAGGTTCAGATGGCATAATCTTTTTTCCCCCTCCGAATAGAATATCACCCCATATGCTCAAGAGTGTCTATTTTTTCCCTTCTGATGTTTTTCCTATATTTTAGTTCTCTGCTGGGATGGCTCTTCTCCCCTCACCACCACAGATCTTCAACAAAATCTTATACATCCTTCAAAGCCTAGGAGAAGTGTTACTTCCATTGTGAGGCCTCCTCAGTCTCTTACCAAAGCAAAACAATCCCTCCAGCTCTACTGCCACACTCTTTTGGTGTGGTCCTTATTGGTCCCTGATGCCTTTGCCTCTTGCTGGCTTCTAAACCAGCCCCAGCACATAGGATTTTTGGATTCACTGTTAAACATTTTGGAAGGTGCCATGTTTGTTCTGACCCTTGTTTTCTAGTTCTGCTTGTAGAAATCAGTAATCTTTGGGGATCTTTATCTTTTCATAGTTTACGTGAATTATCTCACATCTGGCAACTATCACCCCCAGACTCAATCATAAATAACATTCAAAGTTTTTTTACTTCCTTTATTAAAGGGAAGCTAAAAGGAACAGCAGACTTTGCCAGCCAACTTCTAGAAAGGAAATAAAGACCACTCAGACGTCAGAAGATTGTATATGTTAGTTGATACAGTGCGTTCAGTGTTCTTGAAGGATCAAACACCAAGTTAGTATTGAACTCATTTTTCCAATTTCTTCAACAGTGTCTAAGTTCAGAATCAAGGTTTGTTGGTGTTAGCATGCTGTAAAATTGAACATCTTCACGTGCCCCTCAGATGTGTTTATCCTGAATTCTCCAACAGAGCTAAATTTACCCTTTAGAAAAGAGATGAACTGGACAATTAAATGTGCCTTAAAAGTGGTGGTGAGAAATAGATTTTATTTTTTAATTCTTATGTCATGGCCCTTATTTGGTATTTCTGAATTCTCTGGCAGAAAGCAAAGTTTCTAAATATTCATTTGGAATGTGGCTAGCAGGACAGTACCCTGCTAGCCCAATGATATCTCATCCAGATATCAGTGGCTGCTAGAAATACATTCCAGCAACTGCCTAAACGTGTCATAGCTGGACCCTCAGCTGTGCTCCCGTGTTGTGAGTGGTCTGCTGTCTCACCGTCCACCTTGGGGTACTTGTGTGTACCTCTCCGCCCAGACACTCAGTGAAGACTTTTTGCTGTTCATATGGGAGTTCTCAAAGTCATACTAGGTTAGACTCTACGCTCTGGTATCGATCATTCTGGATTGAGTGCTCTGCTCCCTGGAAAATTCGAGCTGTGTGTAGTGTGAAGAGCTGTTACTGTGGGACCCACAGTCTGCAAGGCAGCTTTGATCTGTACCAAGTGTGACTTGATTTTGCTGGGATGAGGGAGTTGGCAGAGAAGGGAGGGGAGTGGCGGAGAGAGACTGTGGAAATACCCTCAGTCAAAAGTCCCCAGAGTTGAATCCTCTAGTTGTCAGAACAAGTTCTTCCTGGCAAACTGCATTGATGGAACAAGCCTTGGTCTCTTGCTGCACTCCTAGTTGGAAAGTTTTGGTTCTGAGTTTTTAGCATGCTCAGGACTATGAGAGAATCATCATGACGTGGAAGACACTGCAGCAGAGGAAGAAGGATCAAGAATCTGCATTGAGCCCCTTTCTTCTGCTCCCTAGCTGGGACTTTGGCACATTGCCTAAACTCTCAGAAGGTCAGTTTTCTCATTTGTCAAATGGTAATTAAATATACTTCCTACACAGGCGGTTTCCTAAATGAACTTTTGAGAGATGTTGTCTATACAAATACTTCAAACCCCGTAAAAATACCTTTTTGACAAAACAGATGTAAATGTATGTAGCAGAGCATTTGTGTTTAAAATCCCCCAGCCTCAGAGGTGATTTTCTTAAAGGAGAAACGTGCGTCTCCCTTTCTTAAACTTTGACCACCCCTACACTTCTGGAGACTTCTGGGGTAGACTGCTGTGGTCGTGGCCTTTGTCACCACACCAGAGTGTGCTTGGATTCCTCATGGGCAAATTGGGAACAATGATGCCCACCTCTCAGGGTTGTGGTGAGGAGAAAACGAAGCAATCCTTGTGAGCAGAGAACTGCGGGGTTCTCTGAGCGGTAGATCCCTCACTCCCTCCTCTCCACCCCCATTCCTCTATGCTACTGAAATAAAATCCTGCTTGTATAGCTCAGGGAGCCCCAGGAACACATTCCTGCAAGCCATGGAGGAAAGAAATACTTCCCTGTGTCCTTTCGGGGAGAGCAGAGCTTGGGCTGAACTGATGTCATTGCTGTGCTTCTGACTGCCTTTTGGTCGAAAGAAATTTCAGTGTGCTGAAAAACAGCCAAGGAAGCTCTTTTCCTATGCATGGGAAAGAAGACATTTTTTGTCCATCCTCCAAGTCCTCCTTGCACAGATTACTGTCAAACCCAAGCACTTTATTTATAAAAATGCCAACATACTCTGATTATTTGGCGAATGACCATGCTGCTGTCAGTGTAGAAGCAGTACATAGAGTATGAAAACAATCTCCATTTTTATCATGCCTGTCACAGCTGGGAGGCTGTGGAACAAGGATGCATTGTTTGGAGGGAGGCTGCAGAGGCAATGCTCAGGTCCGGTGGTGGCCTCCTGGGCAGAGGGGCTGTGGTCACATTTGGTAAATAGTTACATGGTTTTGACTGGAGGATATCACTCTTCCCATAAATTAGTTTCTGAGTTTGGTATTGAGATCTTGATACACTGTTGTTTTGCATAAGTTTTTTTCTGCTCTGTGTGTATATCTGTCTGTCTCTGTCTTCCCTAATTTATAGGCATTCCAAATGCCTGTGTGCTTTTAGGGTATAGAAAGACAGATCCAATGGTGGTGTGACCAAGGAAATCCACCACTCACAAATGGATTTCTAATGACTTCATGTTTTTTGGTCAAATGGGACTCCCAAATAAAGTCTCTAGTAGCAAGCAGACAATATTGGGGGTGGGGGTCAAGGAGAAGGTGGCCCTTTACTGATAGCTATTTTCTGATCTCCTCAAGCTAGTTATTTCTGGGCTCAAGATGGATCCTAGGGATGGTTGCTTTTTCTGTCTTAGTTACAGTTGTGAAGAATATGTGTGGGTTCATATGATGACTCTGCATGTACTTGGGTCCAACTGGTTAGACCTAGGATATTGTATGTTTTCACTGGAGAACCATATTTTCCCTCTACAAACACTCTACCCTTGCATGAGCTTCTTGACCAATGAATCTGTTATCATTTATTTCTAGTAGATATTCATTGGCATTAATGTTTAAAAAAAATTTTTTTATGATAGTACACTTCTAGAAAGAATTAAACATGTGATCCTTCACTTCTCAAAGAAGGGACTTCATTAAGTTGTTCAGTTGGTTGCATCTCTATCAGTCGTAATCAGACTTGGGAATAGAGCTTGAAGTTATATTTAACGAAGTTCCTTATACCTAGAAATTCTGGAAAGATTAAGGAGTTGCCAGGGGGTCACATGGAAATGGGGAATACGGAGTAGACAAAGGACCAAGCCTTAGATTGTGAATGTGTAAAAATAAGATCGGACCTTTGCACCCAAGTCCCATTCTGGTCAGATAACTGGATGTTTTATACCTCTGTTAGCAAATTTCATCACATCTCAGCAGTGAAGAAAAAAAAAATTTGAGTCCAACTGTTGTTAGCAATACTCTCAGCACCACTCAATAGGAAGCATACAACAAACCTAGGTAAATCTCGTGCTAAATCCAAGTGTCATGTCATTCTAGAAAAGAGTCGAGTGTCTCCTTATTGCTCAAAAATGACCTTATTGGGCTGGGAGTGTAGCTCAGTGGGAAAGCATACCCTCAGCATGAGCAAGGGCCTGGGTTCCATGTCCAGCATCAAACAAAAGAAAGAGAGAACAGAAAATCATGTTGATGGGGTGGGTGTGCACGTGTGAAGAAGCCTATATTATTTTGTAAGATCTTGTAGACAAACTGAAGATGCTTGGACAAGTTGTATGGCCCTCAATGATCTTAGCTCTGGAAAGATAGTCTTGGAAATCAGAAAAAAATCTTCAGTGGTCTCTGTGTTCTGCAAAGAGAAATCCAACTGCTTTAGTTTGATATTTAATTAAATAGCCACTGTTAGGAATGTCTTTCCTCTTTCTAATTAAATCTCTTCCACTGTCTTCTCTTCTAGTTCCACTCTTCCTATTCCAGTAACTCTCAACTGTTCCTTGTCTCTGCACTTGTGTCTGAACCTCATTGTACCTTGCTGTCTCTGTGCTTACTGTTCTATTTTTCCTCGTCCCTGAAGTGTCCCCCTGAGGCCTCTCTGACCACTCTCCACCACCTCCACTGAGGTACATGTACACATTCCAGGTGCCCAAACATCATCGCCCTGCTCTTCAAGGCCTTGCTCAGCTGCCTTCTTTTCTGTGACACATGTTCTGATCATATTGAACCAGTTAAGTGAGTGAGGCTTAAACTCTGGTATTCTGGCAGCACGCTCTCTACTCCATGTAGCATTTCATGGCTTACCTTTAATTTAGTGATTTTTAAATTTTTTTCTCTAATAAGTAGAACTCATAGACTGTAATCCTCCCAGTGCCTCAGGTACAAATGTAGGTAGAAGGACCTTGGAGTGAACACCTTCCTACCTTGACTGGCAACAGGCAGCACGCCAGCTCTGAAGCACAGATCCCTTGTCAGATTGTCGTGATGACCCTTGCAAATGTGATCCATTTTCTGGCAAGTTATTTAGCCCTTTGGAGTCTCAGATTTCACATCAAGTTACTTGAAGGTTGTTTATAAAATTAATAAGGATAGTGCAACCAACTAATCAATATCACCTGGCATAGAATCTAGAAAGTAATATCTGCTCATAAAAGGGAAGCTATTTCTCCATCCCTGGGTCAGAATTTCTCAGCTGTTTTCAGCCTGTGTCTTCTTGTAATAACAAAGACAAAAACTAAACAAAACATCTTCCTTCAATATTGCTCCACCTTTCCTAATGTGTGGCCAATAGAAATAAAATAAAATACATTGAAACATAATATTGATTAAATTCTTCAAACTTACACTTGCCCCCTACAGAATTATTATTATTATTATTATTCCTCCTCCTCCTCCTCCTCCTTCTCCTCCTCCTCCTCCTCCTCCTCTTCTTCTTCTTCTTCTTCTTCTTCTTCTTCTTCTTCTTCTTCTTCTTCTTCTTCTTCTTCTTCTTATGTGAAAGAATAGCAAAGTATATTAGAAGGGGAAGTAGAAGAAAGAAAGGAAGGGGCCATCCCCCAGGGTAAGAAAGTCCCCAAGAGAATTTTAAGGTAGCTTCTCAAATGTGACTGTCACAGTTCTTCTGCTCAGTCTTTTCCTCCCCTCATCTTACCCCATGATGATCAGTGCACTGAACTGTAAGCCTGTGGAGAACAGGGATGCAGTTGGCTCCAGATCCGTGTTTGGCACACGGGAAACCTCTTAATGGCTGCCACACCCTCGCTGACCATGCCTCTGCTCAGATTCCACTCTCCTTCCTCCTCGGTGGTCTTGCTTCATTGCCTTCTCTTCCCCATTTGTGACTTCAATAGCTCCCTTTTTTCTTAGGATCATTAGAAATAGTTGGTGTGGGACATCCCTAGGTTATGCTGTTGTCCAAGAAAAATTATTAACAGTTATCTACTTCACTCTCAAGAGTCTGGTTTGGATGATAAATTGGTCCTCCTATTTATATCTGTCATTGACCTTCATCATGCAGATGCTCAAACACTCACATCCTAATGATACTCAACAGAAACCCACCTCCCAAACCCACACCAATCTCATCTCTCTCATACCCTCCATAGCTGCAGTTCTCAAGAGCAGCGTCTAGACCCTTTTTCCATTTCCTTACCAGCCATTATCCCTCTACACAATGGTCTTATATCCATCCACCACTTACCTGAAGCTGCTCTGGCCAAGGTCACCCAGTGATCTACTTGCTAAACCCTTTGAGCAGATGAAAGGTTGTGGTTAGATTATTTACAGGCTTCTCCAACCTGAGTAAGAGGTTATTCTTCTGAAATATTTCCTGATTCTCATCTTGTTAAACAAGCAGTTAATTTTTTGAGGTTCCATCACCCATGTGCCCCAAGTCATGTTACATGCTACTGTCCCATGTAGATTCATCCCCTACTTTACATAATGGGCAGGAAATAAATTTAATATTTTTCCAACTTTCTCCCAGTGAGTAAATGATGGGGCTGAGATTCTACTTCCCAAAATGGATCCTGTTATTTTTTCACTGTGCTATTCTCTCTCTTCTTGCCATCTAAATGCTAACACCTGTTTCCATATAACCAATTCATTATAGGCACTAAAATCTGGTGAGTTAATATTTCAAAAATATGTAAATTCTGCAAGTCAGAGCCAGTCAGGGGTAGACACTGTCCTATGGAATACACCCAGGAGTGGTGACAGTTATGGATATTTAAACCAGGGATAAGGGAAGTAGCTGTTGCTGTGTAAGCGGTGAGTTTCTGGATTTCAGTAAAATAAACCAGGATTTTGTTTCTTGAAGTAATTATACTCTGGAGAGAGGAAAGAAGGATGGAGACAATTATGAATGACCTTGCATCTCTGAGCTGTTGAGAACTTCTGGATCAGTGGCTGATGTTTTCATAGCCTTTTCAAGTGAAACCTTTCAGTGAAGTCTCAAGCCACAGACCACCAGTTGACAAAAGACAGGTTTTTTTCCAAGGATATTAACCTTAATTTGAGTGTCATACAATGATTGTCATATTAAAAGAAAAAAGATCTCCAATCACATTTTCTAATGTGGTTTAACCTTTGTGAAAACTTTGGAGTTTTGAAATTTTTTAGTATCACTTCTTTTAGGTACTCTGTTTTCAGTGTGATCATTTCAGTGGCTTGTTTAATTTCAATGGTGAGGGGATCTGATAAAGCAAATACAGCTCTTCCAACGAGCCTATGTCAGAGGTATTGTTGATTGCACTGAAACACTCGTCCCTGGGCTTTGTCACTGAGACCGTGGTAAGTGAAGAGAACTGTTTAATAATCCCTTTGTAAGGTCCTTGACACCGGGAAAGCCTAAGTCCATTTCTCTCTCTGGGATCATGCTGTTTTGAGTTTGATTTATTAATTACTGTGATTTCCAATATCATGAGTGATCTAAGATACAAAAATACACATAAGGGATGAAGGATAGGATTTTTTTCCCTCAATGAAATGTGTGATAATGAAGACTTGATTGAAATTACATTTCTCTTAAGTGGGAAATGTTTGATGTGTGAATTCACACAAAAGCTCTTGCCTGTGTGACTTTTCTGCCCCATCCTCGTTTTATAGAATAATAAACATAAAATAAAAACATCAAACTTTGTTGAAGTGACTGCTCCAAACCCAGATGCATCTCAATTGTATCACAAGATTTTTGGTTCGCTGAGGCATCCTGAGAAACTTAAAAGTTTCTTTTTACCTTTCTTTCTTTCTTTCTTTCTTTTTTAATGGTGAGACTGTTGAGTTTCTGGGTGTTTTTGGCAGGCAGTTTGTAGATATTGTCTTCCTGTTTAGGGCCACCACCTTTTCGCAAGATGGGAAGGGTGGCTTACTTCTTCTGTGTTGTTTCTGAGCTGAATATTTACTTAGAAACTTCATTCTCTGAGTAGTTGTTGAAAGAACAGAAGTTTGTAAATTATACAACACTAAACAGTGGATGCCATCCATGGCTTTTAGCCCAGACCCTGTCAAATGTTTTTCTTTTTTCTGGCCTGGCTTTGAAAATTGTTGTGAATTAGGGAAGCATTAGCATTTCTCAATTTAAACATAATGTTTCTTAATTTGTTCCTAAAATTCTAAATTTAATTGCAAAAACACAATCTTATTGAATATGTTGGAAAAGATTTATTTAGCAAAGAACAAATGTCTTTAGTGTTAAATATTTGGGTTTACCTGTGAACCTGCGATAGGTGATTTTTTTTTTTTTTTTTTTTTTTTGCAATGCAGGGGATTGAACCCTATGCTCACAAGGCAAGGACTCTACCAACTGAGCCTTGTGCTCAGCCCTCATTTATTATTAATGGTTACCTAGAGTACTGAGTTGTGAAGGATTCTGAGGCTCTATTCAGGTTCAGTGACAATGTGTTGAGATCAAAGAGTGACTGCCCTTGGTACTGGAGGGACATGTGGTAGAATATGGACATAAATTATTCCTGATATGTGCCTCCCCAGAAAATATTGTACAGAGATGCACAGGTTCTTAGGTTTTTGATAACTTTTCCTTCAGCTATCAGTGAGACAATTGAATTCTCTTTCCCATCCTCCTTCTTTTAAGGAAAGGGGAAAAACATCTCTGGAAAAGGTTTCTGTCTGTGTACTTTGATTCTCAACTCATGAGCACAAATGCATTTACAAAAGAATAAACAGATATATCCAAATGAAGTGTCAAAAGAGCTAAACAGGACAGTGAAAGACTTGGACGAGTGTTTATGTCCCATCTGCTTCACATTCAGGTCCTGGGGGCCAGGGAGAACAGGGCTGATCCTGGGGGCTCCCCTGCCTCCCTTCTCCTTTCTCCTCTGCACTTAGCCTGGGGAAGGATGAGAGATGTGGGGGAAACCCTGTGAATTGGCTCTGATCCACTATGGCCTGGGCAAGTGGGAGAGGGGCCTCAGTGAGGTAGAGCCTCCATGGGCACGGGTTTGAAGACCAGCAACCCTACTCACTTTGTCTTGGCAAGTCTCTTGGGGAATCAACTTCCCTTTTTTGCCAAATGAGGACAATATTAGTTGTCATGAAGAATTGCAGGCATGATAACTAGAGAGGGCTCTGCACAGTTTTCACATAGTTCAGTTCTTAAGAAATGTGGCCTATTGTAGCTATTCATGCATGTTCATAAACATTTAGAAGAATGAGGGATAACTATAAATACTCCATAGTATTGCAGCTTCCTCTGTGAATTTCTGAACTACCCCCAGTGCTTTATATGCAACTTATTTATTACCTTAAAAGTAATATCCGTTCCCTATGATCTTCTCTCCACCAGTTTTTGCCACTAATGCTTGCTTTAATCTCTCTCCCCATATCCTCTTTCCCATGGCCCCCACCTCTGTTTTATTTTCTTCTTTCCCTTTCTTTTTCTTCTCCCTCATTTCCTTGGATATCTTTTACTGTTGTCTCTCTATTCTTTTCCCATTTCTTCTTCTCACACTTTCCTGTCAGAAGGTAGTTGTGAGAATTAAGACAAGGAAAATGAATGTAAAAAGAAATTGGAAAACAGCCATTTACTCTGTTTAAATGGCAATTTTAATTAATCAGCTACATCGATGTGTTACAGGGAAGCAGAGCGTGGACTGACACCTAAGTTATGAACTATGTGTGCTATATAAATCCACTTTTAACTAATTCTGTCTCGAAGCAAGTGATAATGGATGATAATGTTTGAGCATGTATTTATTTATTTATTTATTTATTTATTTATTCTTCCATTCATTCATCTATAAGTTAAGTGCTAAGTCTGTGCCAGGATCTTGCAGCAAGCAGTTTTGGGGGAAGATAGCTATCGTGCAAAATAGTTCATGCTTGGCCCACTTGAGGAAGTGATTGGTACCATAATTGTCGAAAGAATGGCTCAAGAGGGGAAGCGACTAAGTGGGACTGGCCTGGTGAAGACAAGAAGGATGCTCTGGATATTCTAAGAAATGTAGTTGATTGTGTGTGGTTGATCATAGGGTAAAGGAATAGGAATCAAAATGAGATTGGTTCATAAAGAAAGTCAGAATCTGAATTATATTAGGTCAGGATATAGAAGCAGATAGATTGTGAAAGTTCTTGGCTCAGTACAATGGAAGTTTATTTTTTAATCAGTGACTATTCTGATTCATTGTCTTGGCTTAGTAGTCTTAACCAGTTAGTCGTAGCCCATCATTTATGAACACTCTTTTGCTTAACTCTCTTGATTTTCAACTGGCCAGTCATAAGTACTAGTCACATTAAATTCTCCATCTACTATTTCTGCACCTCTTCTAAATAATCATTTTATATCATCTATTTCCTAACACCCCCAAAACTTGTTCTCCTCTTTATTATTGGTGGATAACAAATAACCCTATCTGTTGTTTCACTGAAAAGCTAGACTAGGTTGAGACCACCAACATGTCACATATCCAGATCAGCTGAGCCAACATATTTGTCCCCTCTCTTTCTGTCTTTCCTGTCACTCTGCCCCTGGTGACTAAGGTGCTCAATCTAAGGTGCGTTCCTTCTCGTGTGCTCTGGACCCCATCCTCTCTCACGCACCTATAGCCAAGCTCCAGCAATCCTGCCCTCTCTTTGCAGTGTTACCAGATTTTCTCTTCCACTTGGTCATTTCCATCATTGTGCAAGCACATTGTGCCACCTTTCAGCTTTGAAAACAAGCTTGTTTTAACCACTCTAGCCACTGCATCATTTCTATACTCCTCTTTAGAGCAAAACACTGTCATCTAAACTTTTTCCTTTGTTCTCATTTCATATCATCAGGGGGATGCTCTTGTTAAGGCCACCGGTGCCCATCATATTGCCAAATACAATGGTGTGGTTTTACTCAATTTACTCTCGGACTTTCTCCTTTTCTCCTTTCTGAAGAACTCTAGTTGCTTGGTTTCCTACAAACCACTTAATCCTGCTTCTCTGGTTTCACTGGTTTCTCTCAAATCCCTTTTACTTCCTTGTCCTCTTTCCACCCTTAAATATTGGAACACCAGAGTCTCAGGGCTTGGATCTCTTCTCATGTCCATTCATACTCATTCCCATAGGCAGGTGATGGCTTCCAGTGTCACCGCTTCAAATACCAGCACTGATGACTCCCAAGTTTATATCTCTGTTCCAGACTTTTCCCTTCAACTCCAGTTTGAGACCCAATTCCCAAGTATGCATGATAGCCATCTCAAAAAACTGAACCCTTATTTGTCTCCTCTCTCCCCAAATCTCCTCCTCCTTCAGCTCTCCTCATTCTATTAGGTACTTAGGTCATAAAACTTGGAATCACCCTTGCTTCTTTGGATTCTCTCACACCTGCATCTAATTAATCATCCAATCACATTAGTTCATTTATTCAAAATATGTTTAGAATCCATCTGCTTCTGGCCACTTCCACTACCCTGGCCAAATCACTATCCTCTCTTGTCTAGGGAAGGCAGCATATAACAGCCTGGGCTCCTGGCTTCCCCTTTGTTGTGCCACAATCTGTTCTCCACATTGCAGTCAGCCAGGGTGACTGATTAAAAACACAAGTCAGTTCCAAACTCTCCAATGGCTTCCCAGATCACTCAGAGTAAAATAAAGAGTCCCTCCCAGGCTCACAGGGCCCCACGTAGTCTGGCCCCAGCTCCCCTCTGACCTCATCTCTTACCACCTACTCCTCTGTCTAATCAACCACAGTGGCCACCTTGTTTCTTGAACACTACAAGGAGTTCCTACATCCAGGTCTCTGAGTTAATATTTTTTAAGTGGACATTTCATTGTAAACCATGGAATCAACCTTTCTTGAATCACAGTATCTTTTTCTTTTTTTTTTCTTTCTGCAGAATTCATTGTAAAGGGTCATGAGCTTGCCTTGGAGTTAAGTTTCTCTTGGAGGGCATTGCTCACCAGGCTTGTCCAGTTTCCATTTTCAATTTAGGGAATATAAGCTGTGAAAAACACAAGTCCAGAAAAAAAAAAAAAAAGGCAAATATAAGAGAAACACTTTTTCCTTTAAGGCTTTTGACTTGATCAAAAAAGACCAGGAACCAGATGAAGCTGTTTCCTGTATTATGTAAACTGTGTCTAAAGAAGAAATATGGTTGCACCGTTCAGGAAAGCATGGCATTGTTTCTAGTGCCTTTTGACATTTCTTGCACTATGAAGCAATTGATATGTGCACTACAAGCTAATCATTTGGGGAAGTGTTTTTGATTTTGCTTAGATAGGTGTAGTATTCAAATTT
The DNA here is from genome assembly GCF_902686445.1 of Sciurus carolinensis. Lineage (NCBI taxonomy): Eukaryota > Metazoa > Chordata > Mammalia > Rodentia > Sciuridae > Sciurus > Sciurus carolinensis. The sequence continues at coordinate 40,299,534 of NC_062221.1, read as the reverse complement.
TAAGACAGTTATTCAAACCTGGGGTATTTTCAGTTATTTGTTTATTTTGAGAGAAAGCCCCATTTAAAGAAAGTCTTATTGTGGTTGGCTATTTTGAACTGTCCATGGTCTCTGAATAAACTCACCAAGTTTTTCCCTTGTTGTATCACAATGCAAACCTTATTATTCATCTTTCCTGACAAATATTTTCCTTTCCTAAGCAAAGCTGGAAATTTACTTGAACTAACTGACATAACTGAATGCGCTTATTATCCAATGGACAAAGCTCTCTGATGTACTAGACATGCCTGAGAACTTGTATACTGTGATCTTTTTTCTTTTTTTAGCATCATTATGAAGAATAGAATAGCTTTGGAACATGATATAACTGCCACTGTCAGAGCATGTGAGAAATACTAGCATGGCTGGCAAAAACGTAATGCCTATTTTCCCATGGCTGTCATGTTTGGATATTATTGTGTCTTTCCAATCAGATGTCTCCCTTTATAATTTATCATCCAGTGAGTAATTTTGTTTTGTCTACTGCATGCAAGGACCCTGAGATAGAGGCTGTGGGTCATATATAGAAGCTTAGGCTCTGATCATATTCTCAAACAGCCTAAAATCCTTTTAAGATAGTAAGCTGTGAAAAACAGAGTATAGAATATAGCTATCTGATAAGAATAAAAGAGTGAGAGTGTTAAGATTAAAAAAGAGAGCAAGTCATTGGATGTGCGCGTGTGTGCTTGGACATGCAAATCATAAGTAATACTGAGGAAACTGGATTCATCAATTATTAATTGGTTGTGGAAAAGTCATTGAAACAAATGCACCAAAGTTGACTCATTATCAATGCAGGTTTCCAAAAAACAATGATAACAACTCATATACACCTCCCAAATAATAGAAACAACAAAAATTCTTGTTAGGCAATTCTCTCGGAAATCACTAAGTGGCATCCTCATGGCTTTCCAGAATGAATGGGACTTTCCAAAATGCCTATGATAATTTGAAGGATTAGTTTATTTGATGACATAATTTGCTATAAAAACTATTAGGTTGAGACACACAAAATTGCCGATTTGTGAGTCATAAAGAGTTGAGTATCAGTGATGTCGTGTGATGGACCTAGTATAAGTGACTCAAAGGCAGGGACTGTTTCCACTCTGTACAGCCTCATGCCTGGAACATAGCTTGCCACAGTAGGTGCCCAGCCAGCGTCCACAGACTGTGTGTTGAAAAGCGTGTTAATGTGTGACATGTGAAAGACACAGATTTTTAAAAAGAGACAAAAATGTCTTGGTGCTTTTAGGATGCAGTGTTACTGTGAAATTAATTGCAAAATTGCTCAAGTGACTCTGGTCAGTGCTTTGGTTATTTTTAGTAGTTTCATAGAGTTAGAGAGTACTAGAGGCATTAGTAGTTTTTTTGTGTGTGAAAATAACAAGGGTGAGAGTCCCTACCTGTCTCAGGTTTGGAATGTCTTTTCTTCTGGCCAGACGTATAGTGTTCTGGTATGTTTGGCTTTGCCTTGTAATGATCGTAACAGCTACTTTCAAGATCTTCATAGAATCACACCCTGTGACTCGGGTGGGTGGAATTGGAACTGCAGACACCAACCTCACACCCTCATTTTGAAGTGATTAAATGGCCTGAAACTCAAGGAGATTGAATGACCTGGCTTCCGTGGTAGTTATGTGATAGCACGATGGAAATCAAGACTCATGTTCTTGATTCACAGGTTGGGGTTTCATCCCTTGCACCATGATGTTCCGTTAAGAATTGGCCAAATTGTGATACCAGTACTTATAGGAGTTCAGGACAAGACTTGAGACAGATATGGGAGCAAGGCCAATTCCAATATTTGTAATGAAAAGCCATAGGAATCCTAAATGATGAGGAGACATATTTCTTTTTCAGTTTACACCCCACAGCTTTCTGTTTCTCTCTGTATGTAACTGTCATTGATTTCTAGGTAAAGTTAATTCTTGAAAAATAGAGTTGGCAAAGAAATGAGAATATGATGATACCAGGAGTTTATGCCTCATTGCAAATATTATTTAATATATTTTGAAGATTTTACTAAATCATCTGATAATTTTTAGAAGCTCAAAATACACATGCATACATATTTTCATATTGACTTTCAAGATCGCCTGAACATTTTTGTAATTTAAACTTGTATGTGTCACAGAAATTTCATTTTTCATCCAAAGGATGTACTGCTGCCTTGTTGAGGGACACTGTTAGGCAGAATTCCTTTTTATGTCATTCTTTTTCGGGTCCCGCCTGTTTATAGAGTACATTTGCAGGGGAATTCCTTTGGTAGTCTTCACTGAGCGTCAGCAAAAGATATTATTTTTGGCTTCTATCCTGATTAACCCAGACATTTTAATGTGTGTTATGATGGGTTGCTTGATGGATTGTCACCTGTACCCTGTGATCAACTGAAACTTGGCCACTTGAGTCAAACCTTAGTGGTGGAATGTCATAATTTCCCATCTTTTGTTTGATTAATACTTCCTGTTGAGATCTGAAAGGGAAATGTCTGGAAGTATCCGTGGATGCACAGCCACACGCAGGATGAGAAGGAAGACGTGTCTTATAGGGGAGAGAATTCAGAGTTGATCATAACAAGCTCATGCAGGGCAAGGCCCTAGACACCTCCCTTTTTAAAAAGGAAAGAAGAAATAAACACTTTGCTCACACTTCAATGTGTTTTTTCCTAAAGTTTTATTGCCTCAAATGCCTTTATTTAGATTTTAAAAAGTAATAACGTGCATAAGAATACGTAAAAGAAAATTCCTAAGCTACAAATGACAAAGAAATTCAGTTGCAATGTGTGAAGTAAAACGCAGTAACTTTAGATTTATGAATATGGTAAGATGTCATAGGCATATGTAATTCCTGTTTACCTTTAACTTTTGAAGAGTAGAAGGAATATTTGTTTTGCCTAGAGTAGCCTTCATATACAAAACCATGACATTCTTTAACATGTGGAATTATTTTTTCTTGCTTTTTTGGAAGGGGTGTGCTTCCTTTTAACTCCCAATTTATGTAATGTGTTTCACTGTATCTGAAAATATAAATATTTAGGAAATGTCTAATTGAAGTCCCCATGTTTATGTAGAGAGAGAATATTCATTGATTCACTTCATTTAATATTTATTAAGCCCCTAAAATGCAGTACCCCTTCTAAGAGACTAGTTGTACCAGCTGTAGAACAGCAAAATAAATAGGCAAAGCATCTGCTGTCCTGGAGTTAATCATCTAGTAAGGGAGACAGTCAAGGAACCTGTGCAAGAATTGGCTTATGATTACAACTTGTGATCCATGGAGGAGAATTGAGGAGAATATAGGAGAAAGGGCAAGAGTAGTCCAGCTGATGTAAAAAGCGTGTGTAATACCTGAGGCAGGAAAGAATTTGGTTAAATCATGAAGCCAAGGAAGGCCAGAGGAATAGAGCGTCACAGGGGTGAGGAGGAGCATGGAAGGAGACAGAAATGAAGAAGCAGCAGAGTCTGTTCAGCTGGCTCAGGAGCCAGTGCCAGATGTTGGTGTTTTGGTCATGGGGCAGCGGGGCTTCGGGAATCAGGAGCAGTGGTGGCCGATAGGGGTGGGAGGGAACTAGGTAGATGGGAAACATGGGGGCAAGGAAGGCTTTTAACTACTTATCCTGCTTATCTTTTTACCATTTGTTTATTTAGAAATATTTGAATGTATTATCTATTAATACTTTTAAATTGTAAAAATTCTAATAAGAAGTCATTTACAGTTTTAAGTTAGGATGTGTCTTAACATGACTCTGTTTTAAAAGATTTGCTTTGGCATCCTGTGGAGAATAGAGTGGATGGGGCAAGATTTAAAGAGAAGGACTACATATGTAGAAGTGAGGTGCAGTTGGAAGTAGAGAGATGGTAGTAGGCTGGAGAGGAGGTTATTTAGGATTTATTTAGGGGAGGGAAAAATTCTAAAAATTATGAATAAGATGTTGGGGATGAGGAGGAAGGAGAGGGAGGGAATCTAAGGTCATTGAGGAGTAGAGTCATGGCCCATGATATGGGACACCAAGAGAGAAACCAGTTTGGGAAGGAGAAATCAGAAAATCTCTTTTATAAATGGTAAACTCAGGGTGGCTGCCGAATTCAAAAGAGTAGCCGTCAAGCGGGCAGTTGGAAATGAGTCTGTACCTTGGGAAGAGGTCTGGGTTGGAGCTATGAGTTTGGGAGCCAACAGTTTAAGTATGATATTTAAAGCTTTGGTAGGAGAGGGAGCCTGCTAGAGGTTCAGGATAAGGCAAAGGATGGAGCCCAAGGCCTGGCCCACATGTTGAGGTGGGGAGAGAAGGAGAGGATGTAGATACTCTGCCAGAGCAGCAGGAGGGAAACCAAGGCAGTGAGGTACCTCTGAAAATAAGAGTAATTTAAGACATATGGGAATCCAGGAAGCTGTCGCCTGGATTTTACCTTTTTTTTTTTTTTTTTTTTTTTCCTATTTTGAACAAGTCATCTAATTTCTTAGAATTTTTCATCTTTCATCTGTGGAATGGGGCAAATCTGCCTTGTCTATCACACAGGCTTGAGATGAACAATGTTGAAGATATTAAATTCATGTTTTCTTCCTACCTATTAATCTAGAAAAACTGATTATATTTGTTGTAGAGTATTCTACTACAATAATAATTACAAAGGCAGATGATAAGCCTGAATTTTTTATTACACTGATTTTTTCACTTAGAACATCTGTGCATTAGTGGCATAAAAGAAACTTAGGTCAGAATTAGGGTACCACGTAATATTGGATTAACATATTTATTTGAATGGAGTAGAGAGGTGGCAACTAAGTATACAAGTATATTTTAAAATCTTTAACCAAACTTGTGTATACTGTTTAATAGTAAATACGTTTTTCTTTTCTTTTTTTTTTTTGTGGTGGAGGGCTACCAGGGATTGAACTCAGGGGCACTCAACCACTGAGCCATGTCCCCAGTTCTATTTTGTATTTTATTTAGAGACAGGGTCTCACTGAGTTGCTTACCACCTCACTAAGTTGCTGAGGCTGGCTTTGAACTTGTCATCCTCCTGCCTCAGCCTCCCGAGTCACTGAGATGACAGTTGTGTGCTACCACGCCCAGCGTAAATACAATTTTCTGTTTCCTTGGTGAACAACTGAATTGTGTCTAGGTAGAGAGCCACACTCAACAGCTATGGTTGTTATAGGGTTAACATAGGGTTAAAATGTTGAGTTAAAGTAAGTCATTGGGAAGGTTAAAAAAAAAAAAAGCCTTTACACAACTTTGTTAAAACAAGAACAAAGAGTCTGTGGAAAGCACCAGGTGTGACATGGAAAAGATAAGGAACAAACTCTTCTGTGTACATATCACTCTTAGATTATTTAATGACTCGAAAGATGACCTCCACGGAAAGGTGTGGCATGAAAGTGAGCATGAAACAGAACACTAATCATATATTTCAGCAACTCTGATTTCCAGTGGGCTGGGCCCTGGCGCTGACAGTCAACGTGTCCATTGTAAGACAGGTTTATTTCTTGCATAAGTTTACCATTATCTTGGAAGCCCTGGTTATTGGCAAGGCACCCTCTGCCTGCTGCACTCCCTGGTTTCCTTTCTTTCTTTTTTCTCCCCAGTGTGAGACACAGATAGATGGTCTGATTCTGAAGTACTGTGGGCCTTCCCGTGTTGTGATTTTTCTCTGGCCCCCACAATTAGGTAATCATTTATTAGTCCTTGTCTTGTAATTGAGATGCAGGTTATAATTCCCCTTGGCTTTCACGATGACTTCCTACACCTACCTTTTCCACCTCTTTATATCACGAGATTAAAGCATTAAGGGAGTTCAAGCAATGTAATAAAATCTGGAATTAATTAACAGCACTGAAGATGATTATATTATGAATTAAGTAGTTCCTTCTCAGCACACTCTAACTACCATAATAAATAAACACATAAAAATGCAGTTTTCAGGGGGTTTAATTTTCAAAAGAGCCTTCACTAATTCTATTAATATTTATTGAGCCCTATCAGTACCTATTGAATCTAACCTCATTCATTCTGATTAGAAATGTCTTTGCTTTCACAATAAAATAAATTTATTGGTGACAGAATAAAGAAATCCTATGCTACCCTCAAGATCTCATTGTGATAAGCATTTATTAAGTATTTAATATGAACCAGGAACCTTAGCACAGTTCCTGGCACTTAAGAAGGGCTGGGTACAAGCTTCAAAAGAGAATTTGTCTGGGAAGAGAATTTTTTTTTTAATAAAAACTAAATCTCATATATTAAGAGGAAAATGCAAAGAGATATGGGGGCAGGAAAAAAGTACACCAAAGTTATGATTATAATTAGTTAAATAACTTTCTTAATTATTTAATTTTCTTAATTAGTCTGGACACTATGATAACAAAATGTTTTCAAGGTTGTCTGAATTTTTAGGTGGCTGATTGGGTTGATTGTAAATATTCCGTACAATGATGCTTCAGGTATCCTCTATTTTATCCTCTGTGTAGCCCAGTAGTACTTAGGTTTAGAATGTGAGGAAAATACTTGACTTCCGAGTAGTCCAGCAACTTATAAAAGTGGCCTTGAGTACAAAGACGGTGTGTTTCATTTCCATTCCCTCATATTAAACCATTTACAGTCAACTTAGGTTTTCATACATTCCACTACTTCCTGACTGACTCCAGGTCAATAAGTTTTGAGGAACAGGGACTGAGGATACAGAAAATTTTTTAGATGTGTTGATCTGGCTGAATTATTCTTAGCTGAACAAAAAGCACAGTAAGTCAACACTAAAATTAATTTTCTATGTAATCATCAATTGAATAGATGAGTTATAGAAATATATAGAAATAGCTTAACGTAGAAAATTATTTTAAAATATCAAGGCTGCTACTACATGCACAACGGTATTGACCATTACATGTATTTGCAGAGCCAGGAACTATACTGATCATTCCATTCAATTGATTCATTGGGAGTAGGAGGACTAGAAAATTCCTTTAGAACCTATCTCTTATGCACGTGGGGTCGATGGAATTGCTTCCACTGAGCCAACAGGAAGGCAACTTCATTGCTTTGTAGTGGACTGAACTTCACATTCATGGTTACTTCAAGCAACTGTATTTCTTGCAGCAGTTCACAGGTGTTCTTGTGACCCTCTCCAGATAGTCAGCACTGTCTGATCTCATTGTTTAGAAGTTCATCCTTTTCTTCCTGAGAAGGAATTGTTTATTTGGCAGTTGGCCAAGATAGCCAGGCAGAGAGAGAAGAAAAACAACAAAACAAAACAAAACAAAAACTAAATGAAAACATGCCTAATCATTTTGTGATTTGGGGACAATGAAGGAAAATGACAGAGAGAGAAGAGGTTGAAGCTTCCAGTTCACTGGATTTATGAGATATCAGAAACAGGATTTGGCCCTTTGAGTATTTGAAAAATGTCATGAGGGTGAACAATACCAGGGTTGTGGACTCCCAGCCCGAGGATTGCTTCTGGCTGATAGAGTGTGCAGTGGAGAAGAAAAGAAATTGAGTGTGAGTGCCTCACGGGGGCTGTGTGTTTTCAGTTCCACACGGAATTAACCACTTTGTATTATCTTGCACCTGACTCTTGTCAACATTATGCTACCTTCCCTGCCACCAAGGTCCCAGAGATTGCAACACCTGGTAGGAATGATCTCTGGTGTGTCTTCCACTTCTCATGTTTTATGAATCTCTAGACTGGGCACAGATTTGGCATTTAGCAAACATGTTGAATAAATGGATGAATGACAGTGGGGAAGAGATATCCATACCTGTCTTAAGGTTGTGCCATGTGTTCCAGGAGTGAATTTTATGGAAACTCTCTCAATGTGTGTCATTGTATGGAGAGGAAAGGGTGGTAAGGTACTTGTTTAGGGGGAAGAGAAGAAGCTGGAGTGTTGAGGATCTTACAGATGAGATTGACTTGGAGTTTGTTGAGTGGACGGAAAGTGGTCTCTTCTTTCCAGTCTTTTTACTGGAAATCCAAAGTCTGCTCTTACCCATGCTTAGGTGTATCCTGAAATCAACGTGTTAAATTCAGCTTTATCTTTTCCTTTCCACCATTGTCATCCCCATCAGAACAAGTTATTTATCAAGCTGGTTGGTGGCATCAGTGTTTCTCATTGTCACTATTTTGGGCAATCCATGTCTTAGAAAGGAATAATTTGTTTTAGAGTATGTAGCACCTCTCTTCAAGTAAGAATTAAAGTTGTCAAAATAATCCAAAGGGGAACCTTTCAGATTTGGTTCTGTTTAAGTTTTTAAAAAAATCTTTTAGTTCAGTTCAGTAGAATCTTGGTTGATTCTAAAATATTATACTTTTTTTTTTTTTACTTTGTAGTTTTTCAAGGTTTTCTATTTGTTCATAAAAAATATTCATCCTGTTCAATGGAATAGAATGAAATTCTCTTCATCCTTTTAATAAATATTTACTAAGCATCCATAACAGGCTAGTTGTTTGAATTTACAGATTTCTTTATCTTTCAGTTTAGCAAAAACAACAAAAGAAACCCTCAAGCAACAGGACAGGCACAGGAGACAAACTGCCCTCTTACAGCAGTAGGTGTGGCCACCAGGCGTTCTGGGTCCCAGTTGCTCTGCTTTAAGCTTGGCAGTGTGTGGGGACTCTACCTTGGATCACTGGCTCTCTTATATTATCTCTCATTGTGCTAATATTTCAAACAGGACTTTGTACACAGTTTTTTTTCCCCCTTTTCTCTGACCTGTCCTGAAGCCGCAGATATAGATTATACATGTTCAAGTTTAGCAAGTATTGCCAGAGTGCCTTGTACCCGCCCAGCCCTGGTTCTGGCTTTAAAGACAAGGGAGTATAACTTTTTTCATATGCAGCCTTCTAGGGGGGACATTTTACAGCCTGCCCTGAAGTTTAGACAGGGCTGTATTCACTAAAAACTCATTGTCTAACATCTCCTAGAAGAACCAACTTCTTCTAAGCACTGTCTGGGAACAAATGGCACCAACGTCAGTTCCCACCTACCCCACTTCCTGCTTCTTCCATCATGTTGATTTATACTTACAGGAAATGGACATAAAAGGATCCCGTGTTTGGAATTTATACAGTTTCACAAATTGTTAGGCTATAATGAAAGATTAGTTCATAAGTTTCACCTTGGTAATATTCTTAATAATATAAGGCCTATAAACATATCCTATTTGATGAACATGAGTAAAAAACTGTCATCAAACTTAGTGTATCTTTTAAATATCAAAAGCATCTTACTCCTTGGTAAATATATTGACTTTCCTCAAGTAATGGGGAAGAATTTAATTTAGTTTAAAATATGAATAATGTTCACACCTGCAAACCATTATTCTGCCTCCTTAAATTTCAGGGTTTCCTTCCCATCATCTTACATTTCATTGCTTTGTTTGGGGATGGTGTTGAAAAAGTAAAATCAGAAGACGTGTCACTATTGTTGATTCCAAATGAAAAGCCACAGGCTAGCAACACTGCTAGAGCTTATTTTCAGCTTTAAGATAGAAAAACGAAAAGACATATTTTCTCCCAACTTTCCCTAGAGTGGATTGGGTGGCATCTTGCTTCATGGGATGTGTATCGCTACATTTTCCTTCCCCTCAGAGCTCTGCATTCCCGTAATCACTTTGTCAACTTTAAGAGGGAGAGGAAAATGTTTTGACTGGAGGGAAAAAAAGTCCAGTTCAGGTTGGACCTAATGTAGTCAGACCCTCACCTTGTACAACTGTTTCAGTTTCAGAGAATTACAGCCTGTGCAGAGTGATGATTTGTTATTATCTAACAGAATCTCCCAATGTTTAATTAACTCCTCATTAACCAACATGGCACCATGCTGAACAAGAGCTGTGGCTAAGGTCTGAATACCGAATCCACACAACAGTTATAAAGAAGTGGAACTGAGAAAGAATGCCTTGAGTTAATTCATTAGTTTGTGACAGTACACGAAACAGAAGAAAAAGTTCATGCCTTGGTTTAGGGCCACTTATTGAGTGAGGCCTTGACAAATCATAATATAACCCAACAAGGTGTTGGAGTGGCTATAAAAGCTAATAGAACCCCAGGCTCTAGTATAGGAGTACAGTGACCTGATTTAATGGGGTAATGGTTACCCTGTTGTACTCTTCTCTTGTTAGAGCCTGTATGGGTTATTGTCTTCATTTGGAAACATATGTTTTAAGGGAGATATTCATAAACCAGAGAGTTTTCAAAGACACAGCACAAAGACAGCAAGAGATGAGATCATGTGGATGTACTGAGGGACCTAGGGATGTGTAGAGAAGGGAAGACTTAGCAGGCACGTGAGCACTACCTTCAACTATTTAAAGGACTGGCATATAGTAGCACAGTTAGACATTCATTAGTGCATGAGCAAGTATAAAATTAAGACTGTAAATCTTAAATGTTAAGAGGCAATAGAACATTTTAACAATTAAAACTGTTTTGAATTGACTAAGGCTAACTCAAAAAGCTGTGATATAGTATAACCCTGGGTTTCACAGCTGCAAGATCATTTCACAAATACATTCTCTAATTGAATCATTCATAAGAAAAGATATCATCTCAGGGTTCCATGATTCCATTGCTTTTTCTAACTTAGCATGTAAAGTTTGATTATTTAATATCAAACAGAGTCTATTTTCTTGTAATGAGAGGAGAAACTCAGCTTTGGTGACTTGCATTGTCCGTATTAACAGAGTTAAATCTGTAATCATGACAGTGGGCTGGGCTGCTCCTGAACAAAGGTTCTGACTTCATGGCAGTAGGCTGAGGGCCAAAAGATAGTGATCTCATGCAGACGTAAATGTGATACACCCCATGAAAATGTTGAAAAATATTTTCACAGTTTATTCGCAGTTAGGGCTCACCTCCCAAGAAGAGTACCAATTTTTGTAAGGCTTCTAGAGGTGACTCTAGGTTCTGCTGTGTGTGTTGGGGAATGAAGTGGAAAGGCAGGATGTGGAAGGAATCAAGAGCCAACACTGTGACAGAAGAAACACACACCCACGTTCATAGTGAAGGTTTCTCCAAGCCATTCTTAAGAAAAAGAAAAAAAATCATGCAATTTAATTTATTTTTATATTTGAATCCTTTGGAAGGAAGGTAGAGAACAAAAGACCAAATAGCTTCAGGCCTCAAGGTACATTACTCAGAAAAAAAAAATGTGTAATAAACACAGAGGTTGAATGAAAATACGGTCCTGTAAATTCCCATAGGACTAAGCAGCAGGCTGGCATCTTTGGAGTGGGGCTGTTGATTCAGCAAGTTCTAGAGAAATGCTCTGTGGATCTGATTTGGGGTTCATGAGGACCTTGAGATGAGGTCTAGTCTGGGGTGAATTTTGCTTTGAAAGATCTTGAATGATGAGGGCAGCCTCAAGCTGTAGTAAATGGCACAGAGGTGACTCAGACCCAAATCTGGTGAGTCAATCTACACCAGGACTAACTCTTCACTTAACTTTATTTCAAGAACTTTTGATCCTAGTGGGATCCTGTGAGGCAGTAGCAGGCATCACAGCCTGGGCAGAGAGCGGAAGCAGGGAACCCTGTGTGTGTGATGTGGCACGGCGAACCCTGGCCCCAGCTTTTTGCCTCAGTTTGTGTAGTAGGTTGACAGTCTTGCTGGGAGAGTTGCCTTTTGAACCCATCTGTCTGTGACAAAGGGCGTCCTAAATGTGGTGTCTCGGGTCTTCATCTTTTTTTGGGGGTGGGAGAGGGTACCTGGGATTGAACTCAGGAGCTTTTGACGACTGAGCCACATCCCCAATTCTATTTTGTATTTTATTTTATCTTATTTTATTTTGTGCTGGGGATCGAACCCAGGGCCTTGTGCTTATAAGGCAAGCACTCTACTGACTGAGCTATCTCCCCAGCCCTGTATTTTATTTTAGAGACAGGGTCTCACTGAGTTCCTTAGCACCTCACTGAGTTGCTGAGGCTGGCTTTGAACTCGCCTGCCTCAGTCTCCCTAGCTGCTGGAATTAGGGATGTGCACCACCTCGTCCTGCTGGGCCTTCATCTTTGATATTAGGTGGAAAATATCTCTGAAGCAATTCCTAGTGAGATCCAGTAGGTGAGGAAGGACCAAATATTAAAAATCAACCTACAGCTATCTTCCTTTTTTACTGTCTTCTTTGGGTCTTTGTTTTTAAAATATTTTTAAAAATTGTAGTGATCTCAGCTTAAAGAGCTTCACAGGATGAGTATTTGCTGCAACTTTATATCCATGGTGGTATTTAGATTCCTTTCTAAGTTTCCCCTGTCATAGTTTGAAATCCCTTTGCAAAGCTTGTGTTGCTTTCATTTACTGAAAATGAACAATGCCGAGGCAGGGCCCGAAGGACCTTAAAACCCCATTATAGCTCACTTCCTGAAACCATGGATTGGGTCACCCTACAGGTACAATCACTTCCTGGTGTGCACACACAGGGGCGAGTAGTGTTTCCTTCCCAGCACAGCTGCAATGTCTCCAAAGCTGTGTCCTTACTAAGTGTTGAATGAATAAATAAATTCAAAGAATTTCATGCTCCAAGTTGTCTTGTGACTGAACTTGATTCTTGGAAGAGAGAAGGAATCTATGTGACATATCCTGTTCTAAGTACCATCAGATCATTAAGGAACCCTGGGACCAATATCCAAGCTTGGATTTTAATTAAATAGTAACATGATTTAATTAAATTAAATGCCAAAGTGACAGTATAAGGAGATATAGAAAGGTAAACATTTTATATTTGTCTTTACATTGATAACATTTTAAGTGATATGTATTAGAGAAGTGTTCTGATATCTATTTCCATATCTCTTCCCAATTTACTCTTTGCCAAATAGGTGGCATATATAAGTACAGATACCATGAGGTCAATCCACTCCTTAAATAAAAGACTTTTTATAACGCAGAGATTTTTCCAAGAAGGAAATTCGTTCTTCTCCCACCCTCTAAATTGCTCTTTATTAAAAAAGGAGAGTGTTTGTTCTGTTTTATTTCTCTCAATGCTGGATGATAATATTGCTGTGGATGATGTATAATCAGTTTTTATGAGTGATGTTCCCACAAAAGGAGTGGTTTGGAAGGGAACAAGTTCCCCTGAGATATTCAGAGTTCTCACTTTGTCCTATTGGACATTTTCTTAGTCTGTTTGTGGTTTCCAATCATAAGGAACTTATGTAAAATTGGTCCCAAGCATTTGAGATGATAATGAGTCTGTCAGAGTTTTGGTTGAAATCCTCCTGAGTGTTTGTGCCTTTGCCACGAGGAAGAATTCCTGGGACAGTCCAGCAGTCTTATTGCTATTTGAGTTTGTTTTTCTGAGGCATTCCTTCCTCTTAAGCTGGTCAGTCTAGCTTGTGCCTAAAGTTAACATTTAGATGTCAAAATCTGATATTTTTTTACAAAGTATGACTATCAACGTCATATTGAGTCATGAGAGATACATTGAACTGAACTATGGGGTGAGTTGCTGACTTTGCTCAGAGCTATTGCCTCCTTTTAAAAAAGAAATCAGTTGTAACAAGCCAGGGCAAAACAACTTTAGATGGTCAATAGGATTTTTAATTGCAAAGATTTCCTCTGACGTGAGTGTTAATGAATGTCAAAGCAATAACATAAAAAGACATTACTTGTTTAATGATTGATAGAATAAGAAAAACACAAGGTCTTTTGTCAGATAAATGACTACTGTTTGGTGTTCCTTTACCTTGGGAGTATCAAAAGTGATCTCAAGATAGGCAATCATGGCCCAGGAGCTAAGGCAGCAAGCCATAATGTAGTCTGTTACATAATAACCAAAGCAGGAAGGCTAATTGAGATTAGTGTACCTGTTTTCTCACATGACAACTTGGACATTAGCATTTTTGGTTTGTTTGTATCCTTTGCTCAAACTTTCTATTTCTGAAGACTTTAAATAAGCATATATACATCAACGCAACTGGCTTTCTTTTTCTACAGTTTCAGTGTATAACTTACAGAAATTTAAATATTGCTCCAAACTGTTGGAAGAGCACAGCTGGCAGTGTTTGGTTTCATACAGATGGTGCTGTGACCCAGATCCATACATGAGAAGACAGCAGTGACATGCAACAATTGCAAAGTCGTAGTCATCAGTGAGTTGTTTCTTAAGCAATAGCTCAGACCTCTGGAGTGGCTACTGTTTGCTATGATATGTTCTTAGTGTGTTGAAGGAATTAATGATGACACTCTCTCTGAATGATTAAAATCAACTTTGCTCCATGAGTTGCTAGTATGAGAAGTAACAGAAGTCAGTGCTCATGTTGGTGACAGGCAAAATACCTTTAAATTTCAAAAGTGCTAAGTTGAATCTTGTTATTTCATTTTTCCTCACTTTTTTATTACTCTCATTCTATTATCTCTTCCAAGATGTTTTTTTTTTTTTTTTTGCACTGTCTTGTTTTGAAATTGACAGAGGAAAAGCTGGTAAATGATACTAGAATGAGTTTTAAGGGAGGTCTGCATGGATTTCAATTGCAAATCGTCAACTTAGCTGATTGCTGTCTTCCCAGAATGCCAGGTGACCACTGATGGTCTACAAAGAACTTGGATGGGTGTCATCTTGCTGGCAAATTCACAAGACGAAGGAATCATGGTTTCTTAAGGAGACAGTTTATTGCAGCTGTTGAGGGACCATGAGAAGTAAACCTTCCTTCTGGGTCCACCGGCGTGCTGCCAAGAATATTTCTCTGGTGTTCTCACTCACTCCAGTTCACTCAGTTCTCTGCAGATCTGAGAGTGCAGGAGGATGCCTCTGGCCTGTCCAGCTGATTTTCTCCTGTCCCACCTGAAAACTTACCCTAATATATCACTGTAAGCAAGAAAGCAATGACTTATAGGTCACAGAGAAGGAGGGCCAGTTTGAGGCACACATACTGCTGGCCAGGGGTCTGGGTGGTTCTGGCCAGAGAAGTGACAGAGAATGACAGGGCTCAGGTTTCCTTTTGACTCACCAGGTGCTTAACTTACTGGAACCTCATCCTGAGTGTTAAAGGTGTTTTGCCTGAACAGAGCATTGTCGAATCAGGCCAGAGCAAGGTTAGTGTGGTTAAAAGGGGCCAAACCAATATAATATACCACTGTTACGTGAGAGCCAATGGCCTGAAAAGGGAAAAAAATCTCGCCTCCTTCCTCCACTCCTCCACGAGTGTGCTTGTGGTTGTAGTACTTGTTTCCTATTCTGTTTGTGCAGCCATTTATAAAGGTCTGTGAAAGGTGCCTTTACTCTTTGCTTGTTTAGTTTTGGTGGAGGTGGAGAGCAGCACAAGGAATGTCCCAGGTAGAACTTACCCAGGCACCGAGTCTTACTACTGACTCCAGGAGGAAGAAGAAATAAAGTTATTTACCCTTGGTATTCGAGGGTAAATAAGTCTGATCTTCAAATGCTAAAACAATTCGAGAGAATCCTGCCCATTTATTTTACATTACTGCAATGTTGGTTTTAAGGTACAATGGAAATATTTTCTATAAGTGAAATCCACACAATAAAGCATTTTAATTCATTCATGGAATCTTAGGTTTCAAATACAATGACTGCATTGTGAATGTGATAGGGCCCTTTAAATGTATTTTTTCATAATCACATATAATCCTCTGATAATTTTAAGGTAGCAGATTCAACTCAACCCTTTTAAAAAATTTAGGTATGTTGAAATTTGGGTATGCTGCCACCAGGTGGTGGCAAATCCCCCGAGTCATGTGTTATAATTTAAAAGCTTTAAAAAAATTATTTTAAATAAAAACAGTAAAGTCTTTCTTTAAATAATATCTTACTCAGAAGCTCAATATATAAAATGGATAAGGGTCAACGAAGTTACGAGGGTAAAAGGGGGCAGAAGTTTCAAGGCCCAGTGTCTGACGCCTACCTTTGTCCTCTGGTGATCCCTGAGGAACCTCAGGAACACAGTTTAAAAAACCCCATCTCAATTATAATGTGGCTATTTTATCTGGCATTAAGATAAGAGACATTTTTTGAAGTAAAATAATAACTCAGCAATTAAAAAGACAAAATTCTAGAGCAGGATGAAAGACTAGGAAAGCACCTCTCAGCCAGGTAAAGGGTGGGTCTGCGTGTGGTGAGAGAAGCAGACGTGGGCAAGAACAGATATAAAAGCCCAGACTGCTGAGAGTCACGCTCTGTTTGGGCAGAGTTAGGACCTGCAGGAGATTCTGGAAGAAGTGGAGCAAGAAGGTGGTTGTCCTGAGGATCAATGATGGGCTGGATTTCTTCTGATTTTTGGATTCCCCATTGTCTAATTGTTTCCCAGAGCTGGGGCTGGGATCGCAGGGAGTGAGGTCAGCATCATCCAGACTGCCAAGCCTTGGGCTGACTTCTTTCTTGTTTATCTGGTGCCTCCTTTCCTCCTGTGGCTAGAGAATATAGCCGCAGAACAAACTGCAGAGCTGCCTGTTTACCGGCCTCCATGGGGCAGGTACTGCTGCCAACCTTCTGGGATCATGACTGTGCTTATATTTTTACTTTGCCAGTGACTTTACACAAGTTCCCTCCCAAGTGATCAATATGAGAAACAATGTTTTGGGCTTTTTTTTCCCTTTCTTTTCTTTGGCTAACGTTGACCTGGAAATACCTGCCTGTAGAAACTGCAAATTCTCCCAGAAATTATTTTTTTATATAAGATTCATTTCTGTCAAAACACCTTTCAATACAGAACTTAATACAACCTTTGAACACAGAAGTAGGTAAGATGAGTATAGTAATCTGACTGTGCTACAATATAGAAAATCAAGATCAAGAAGGTTAAATGGACAAAGCAAAGCAAAATAAAACAAAACAAAAACCCTGCCAATCAATCAAACAAAAAACCCAAGTATATCTAAACCAATACAATACTAGGGTATCTTAAGTCATACAGTTAGCGTAAGAAGTGTGACTCTAACCTGTTGGCTGGGTCTGATCCTGGGAATACTTAAGAGCCTCAAGTCAGTGATTCAACAAACACAAACTGAGCACCTACTACGTTCTAGGCACTATTCTAGAGTCTAGACAAACTCAGTATCCTCTTGGGAGCTTTTTGGTGGCGGAGAAGATGATGAACACAGGAAAAATGAAATAGATCATGTTTAGTAAAGATAACAGTTTTGAAGAAAAATGGAGGTGGGAGAGGTGATAGAGAGTGCCAGGGAATGGTAGCGTGCACAAGTGTTGGTACTTAAGAGAGAGGTCAGGTATGACCCCTCCGAGAGCGGACGTTTGAGCAGAGACCTGAAGGAAATGACACAGTGGGCCATGAGGGGCAGCTTCAGGAAAAGCCTTCCAAGGCAGAGAGCCTGAAGAAGGAACAAAGTGCTTCCCAAGAAGGCCAATTGCTTGAGGCTGCAGCGAATGAATGAGAGAAGTATGGGGAGCTGGGAGCGCAAGGCTTGTGAACCGAGCATGATGTGAGGCCGGGTGGAGGGAAAGCCGAGGGGAAGTGTGGAAGCATGAAGGCAAGGTGGGCATCCGCTCAGGACTCCCAGGAAGCAATGATGGCAGCTCGGACTGGCAAGCACCACTCACACCATCTTTTCTAACTCGGCATGTTCTGTTGATTCATTTCAGCTGATTCCTCCTGGGATAGGGCTCTAAAAGACAAACATCAGCCACCTATTTGCCAGTCTTGGATAAGACTGTTGGTGATAAGATGACCCAGAGCTGAGGTCTCAGCCAAGTCACTTCACCTCACTGAGCTTTGGTGGTCCACAGAGGGTCCTTTCTCAGGTCTGACATCCTCTGAGTCCTAATTTTTGTGATTGAACCTTAATGAGCTCCACCACCCAAGATGACCACAGGGGTAATGGAAATCATTAGAATGCCCCACATGCCTCTGAATTGAATATAATTTGATCCAGATCTGTTTCCATTCCCTGGGAGCCTGCAAACATTCTGCAGTACCCAAACTCAGATCTTCAACCTCTTATTAGACGGATTTGGTGAACTCTGATGACAACAATGGTCGTTGGGTAGAGTAGGCTCCACCAGAATTCCCCCTCCCCTCTCCAAGCTCAACTCTAACACTTAACCTCGTGGCCCTCAAGCTGGCCCCTGTGAGCCTTCCTAGGGTCCTCCTTAATCCTCATTTGAATTTGACCTTGAGGATCTGGGACAGACACTGGGAGTTGCCTGTATCTTCTAGGATTAGCCTGAACAGAGGTCACAGTAGGACCTGGCGTCTTCTTCATAAAAGGAGCAAACAAAAACCGGATCCCCATCATCTCTAATAATGAGTTTCAGGAAGACAGGCCACAGGAGCATTTTGTTCTTTCATGGTAAGTAGATGCTGATTCATCCTCTATCAGTCCAATCTCTTTAAAACACCAAATGACAAACTAGTTATCAAAGCATTTGTGGTCCAGTACAGGGGTCATGTTTCATGCCTCATACACAAAAGTTAAGAAATAAGTCTTGAAAATGTGAATCTGTTGTAGCAAATCTCAGCTCTTGTATTCTTGCCTGAAGTTCACGGCTCCCTCTGCTCTCTGACACGAGATCAGTTCTGTCAGTTGGGATACCTAGTCTTTAAGGGCATTCGTCAATTTAGACATAGACTCTAATACCTGCAGTGAAGCACGCAGAGTAGCCATAGGCACCCAAAATGCAACAAAGAGAACTTTTATTGGGTCAGTGTGTATAGAACGCTTAGAAAAGCAGTTCAGAGAGTTTTGTACTTTTGTGGCTTGAAAGAGAGCCCACTTTCAATAATGGATGCTGTAATGGTGACTATATCAAATGGGTTAATTAACTTGCTTTTAGTCGTGGCCATCTTGGCTTAGGTTATGAGGGAACAGATTTCCCTGGACTTAATGTGTTCCATACCAGACATTTGCCCACTTCTCCTAAACATAAACTGATCTCCCTGGCCACGGACAGGATGGAACCTTTCTGAGGTAGTCAAGGAGAAATTTGAGAAGTTCCTGAGGAACTCAGAGGAAGGCATAAGCCATGTTTTAAGGCAATTATATTTATTATTTAAAATTAATAATCATTATAGTCATATAATATGTAATGTTATAATTAGTCATAATATATGACTAATTCTCCCAGGAACTCAGTTATGCCTTGATAGTGAGTTGGAAGTTGAGTGTTTTGGAGAAAGCTCTGGGGAGCTGGGCTTATTCAAGTGGGGGAAATGAAGGATAAAGAGTGATTTATTGACTATTTTTGAATAATGGTTTTTTTTTTTTCCACAAAGAGGATGATGTTGGACTACTGTTTGCAGAAGTCTGAATAATATGAAATGAGCTTCAACTGGAGGATGCAGGATTTAGGCAAACTGTATAGGAGGATTTCCTTTTAATAAGTGGCATTCAGCATAGAGGGATTCCCAGGTCACAGAGGTGGTACTGGTAGTAGGCAGGTGGCTAGTCACTGTTGAAAACATGAGAAAACCAACAAAAGTAAATGAAAGGAAGGAATGTAAGTCGTGACTTTTGTTCGTTATGGTACGTTTTACAAATTGCAGATTTTTTTTAATAAGATGAAAAATGAAAACCACCATCATATCCAAGTCTAATCAGTCCATACTCCATCTTGAGGGAACTCCATATAACACAGAGTGATAACTGATTTTACACAGCCAGAAGCTTGTATGGATTTTTATCCATTAAAGAAAGACTTTTTTTTTTTTTTGGTGATGGGGTGCTTAACCACTGAGCCATATCCCCAGCCAGCCCTTTTCATTTTTCATTTTGAGATGGGGTCTCAAACTGCTTAGGACCTCACTAAGTTACTGAGGCTAATTTTGAACTTGTGATCCTCCTGCCTCAGTCTCCCAAGTTACTGGGATTACAGGCATGTGTCACTGTGTCCAGCAAGATTTCTGAAATACTTAAGAATCTAGAAAGATTTCTTCTTTCAACTCTCAGTCACAATTCTATTCATAATCCTCGTGGTCATCCTCGGCATCATCAGAGTTTGTCAAGTCATTCCAACAGTTTTCAAAGGTATATTTCTTGCATCCACAGGGTTTGAGACACGTCAGTTTTGAAATCTGCACATGTGGCTGTGGCTAGGAGATTTGCCTCGGGAGCATGCACCAGACATGCAGGTTCAGAACTATTGTTTTGTTTTGTTTTATTTTTATGTGTCCCGTGGGTACACACTCATCGTGTCCATAAAGTAATTTTTTCTTATATACTTTTTTGTGGGGGTGGTACCCGGATTGAACTCAGCAGCACTCCATCCTGATCCACATCCCCAGTCCTGTTTTCTTTTTTTCTTTTCTTTTCTTTCTTTTTTTTTTTTTTTTTTTTTTTTTTTTTGTATTTTATTAAGGGGAGGAGTCTTACTGGGTTGCTTAGTGCCTCACTTTTCTGAGGCTGGCTTTGAACTCGTGATCCTCCTGCCTCAGCCTCCCAAGCCATTGGGATTTCAGAGGTGTGCCATCATACTGAGCTTTCCTTTTAAATATTATCTTAAAAATTTTAGAGTAATTCATCAAATGTTTGTAAATGGGAGATCATATTCAAAGGGATAACTAAAAAGTCTGGATAAAAGTTGTTGACCCTTTTCAAAATGACTCCATGACGTGGGCATCTTTAAACACTCAATTGCAGCCTTTTCCAAGCTAATGTATATTTTCCAAAAATACCTTGAGCATGCCCCATAATACAAATGGACTTTGTCAACATTTGAATATAGTATGCTTCCTCCTTCTTAAGGAGGAAAAAACTTCTTTTATTCGAATTTGTGCATCTGCATTCTCTCCCACACTCTTGTCTAAGGTGGTAGCAGGGTTAATATTCTCAAGTTAGATTGGTGGCTTCTCAAGATGTAGTTTGAGCAGAGAACCTTTTACCAAAGGGTAATGGAATAGTTAGAACAGCTCTTGGAGCCTTTACCAGGGGGGAGTCTGTCTCAGAGAAGGGCTCACCAAATTACTTTAAATTATATTTCAATTTCATGCCTCCAACAAATTTTAACCTAACTCAGTGGCAGGGTTTATTTTCAAGTTTCTATACCTGAGACATGAGGAAAATAACCACCCGAATATAAGTTGCTTCCCAACCTTTGATGAAAAGTTAGAATACCCACCTCCATTTCCCAAGCCAAATCTCTCCCTATCTCACTCGTAGCACTACAAAACTCATCAGGAATTACCCCCACCCTAGTGGTGACCATTTGATTTCAGTCAAACTCTCCACTGGCCCTACACATGCTTAGTAAGAGATGAGGCTTGCATAGGCTGTCAGGGGTAGCTCAAGTAGCTGTTGGTTCAAAGCACTTGCTGAAGCAGAAACAACCCTTTTTGTTTTGAAAGCATGTTAATGTGATAATGAAATGCACAAAGCAAAGAGGTTCATCCATATAAATGGGTCATTTAAATAATGAGCAAGGAGGAAGGATGTGGTTTGGTGTCAGTACTGATTAATTAGGACATAAAAATAAATAACCATCCGAACATTGGCTGCCTCCCTTGCAACTTACTCTATTAGTGGGCAATGAAGTTAATGCAATTGACAATATAATTACAGGTTAGTGAACAGAACAATCCATGAAGAGGCTCTTGCTTCTTTTACAGCTTTAATTAGCTAGATAGCATCTCTCTGTTAATTTCCTCATCTCTACCTTGCTAATCTTGTGGTCCTCATAGAGAAACTAGTGTTTTAAACTAACCCCTTAGGCTGTATTGGTTGCCAGATATAGATAGGTAATATTATTCTAGGATTCAACTCAACCAGCTTTCATTACATGCTTACTGCATGACATTCACTGTGCGCACACATGCTAGTGAATTTGTAGAGCTGCACTTTGGAAAAGTGCCACAGTATCTACGAGTGACTTTATTTTAGTGTTACTCTCTCCTCTGGAATCTTTTAAGCTTTCATAGGAAAAGTTCATAAAGTTTCTAAGGTCTGATGTTAGCAGGTTGATGGCATATTGTCAAATTTATTCCCTCACTAAAGGGTTAACCTTGAGGCAACTTTATTTAATCTATTTTACACAATCATGATTGAGGATAACATGAGGTAGTTGAAAGTTAATAAACAACTCAGCTTCAAATACTCAAGGAACACGTAACTTGAGATCTATTAGCATCACTGGAGGTCATTTAGACTACTGGAAGGGCACACTTGGAACCCGAACACACACACACACACACACACACACACACACACACACACACAATTCTATGAAACAATAAAAAGCTGCATAAAACCGGTTGAGATGTTTCTCCTACCCCACAGTAATCCCAAAACGTGTGAATGTAATTTGGTTAATATTTTCTTGCTGCTATTAAATGATGACTCAGGACAAGTCAGCTGCAGGTTGGTGGATATTCTCAAAGAACTAAGTTCATTCCTGTAGAAGTTTTCACTGCTCTTTTCAAAGGGCCTGTTTTTAACCTTCTGGTATAGAAATAGCCTTTTTATGTTGTAACATGGAAGAAGAAATTGAGTTTTTGAAGATTAACAAGAAAAATACTGTTCACATCTTAGCAACAATAGGTGTCTTCAAAGCTCTAATATTTATACTTCCCTTTTTTTCTCTTGCATATTCCCCAGGTTTTCAATTCAAAGTAAATTATCAGGATTTTTTTGACCAAAACTTGCCCCCCACCCACTTCTCTCTTATGGAAAACTTGGAGGAAGCAGAATTTTCTTTTTTTTTTTTTTTTTCTACAATGGTTCATTTATATTCTCTGAACCCAAGACTAAGGCAAGTTCTCATGTCTCACTGTTTTATGTCACCACTGAGGTAGCAGTGACATGCTGGCTGCTGATGAATAAATATATTTATCTGGCTTCCAAACCTGCTTACACTGTTGAATCATAATGAGCAGATGTTAACAATTACTCTAAATGTCTTGGATATTTTGTAAAACTTTTATCAGACTTAGGGTGGTTTATTGATTTAGTCAGAATCATGCCCTGGGCACAAAACATATTGTCATTTGGGATTCAACATGGGCAGAATGCATGTCCATTAACATTTTAAACTTCAGACACTAGGGTTCTGCTTCTGGAACCTTCTGAACAACAAGCAAGTCTCTCTACCACATTCTTACTTTCTCCTCATAAGCTCAAGCATATCTGTTAGGAAGTGTTCTATGGCTTCATCTTTTAGAATATGGTATAAAAAACTAGGAATAAGAAATAATGAATATGAAATTGAGTATCAGTTCCACGCATTTCAGGTAAACAATACAACCCGGTGCAATCAAAACTACCCATGTTTGTTTTCAAAAGGAATGAACAAAAATCTATTCCCATTTTTCTGTTGTTATGTTTTGGAGTTTTTTGTTTTTGTTTTGTTTTGGCTCTTTTTTTTGTAACATCAAGTCATTTTAGTTGAATGATACAGAAAGTCACTTTGAATTCAAATATAAAATAAGGCCATCCATCATGTTAACAATTTAATTACCTGAGTATATATTTTTCCAGCAAAAAACCCCATTATTTGTTGTGTATCTTATTACTGAGTGGTGGCCTCGGGACAACTTGGCTGTCACCAGGCAGGCCTTGTGGTAAGAAATGGCGAGATAGGGAGCAGATAAGCCCCGCAGCCCTCTGCCTTCTTTCCAGGCCCCCTCCACCGGTGTTTGCTGGAGGCCTTACCTGTTAGAGTCCCTGTAATCTTTGTTGCAACAGTGAAATGGTGACTTGTAAAGGCAGTGAGGCGTGACAGAGAGAGTGGAAGGGTCGAATGAAATAGAAATGTGATATTTTCTGTCTTCCCAGAGCCCAGGAAATAAGACTCCTGCCTGCTGAGCTGGGGTTTGGCAGTCTCTGTCACACTGAGTACCAGGCGAGCTGTGAGATGTATTGTTTGGGACTCATGGAGAGGCCCAGTAAATAAGGCTCCAGCTTCTCTGATCGTGCAGGCCTTTGCCTTCCCAGTGATTGCAGATTAAGGCATCATTCAGGCCCTGAAAAATGAGATTAGAATAAGGGAGGCAACATGGGAAAGAGCAACTCCTGGGTCCTTCTCAGGGCCCTGGGATTGCAGGGTTCCCTCCTCTGACCAGAGCACTCACCAGGTGGCAGGCAAATGTCCGATGTGGGTCACTTGTTGGTTTGCATGCTTTTTAATTGTGTTCCCTGACTACTATTCATACCTATAACAACATAAGCTAACAAACTGATAATAGAGCGACAATCCTGTCACTTTGGGGAATGGTAGATATAACATAGCAAGGAAAGTTTTTCTTCTTTTTATTCACCACCAGGGTTGGCACTTTTACTTTGGCCTGCTCCCTGGCAGCGAGCATTGTCAACCAAGGAAGGCAAAAAAACAAAGACTTCAACCAACCACAAGTGTGTGCTGCCTGTGTTTGGCTGGATAATATTATCAGGAAGGAAACTGTTCTGTCCTTAGTAAGCCTCCAAATGAAGGATTATTCTTGCATTTCAGAACAGAGAATGATAAATGACAGAGGCAACCGGGCTTAGTTGACAATGTTAGGTGCCAGTAGCCGGGGTAGCAGTTGTCTACTGGAATACCTTTGCTTTTGTCCGGGTGGTCCTGCTGGATCTCTCTCTTTTAACCTCAGGGTACGTAGTTCAAGAAATATGCTCCTTCTGTTCATGCCTGAAGGAGAGCTGCTGATTATCTTATGGTTAAACAAATTAATGGAACTCTCTTCTAAGTGAACTCACTGAAGATGATTCAGAAATTGCTGATGATGGCAAGGACAGGGTAATTTTTCTTATGGGTTCCTTGATAACTTTACAAATGCATCTGATTTTCATAGTGAATGCATGTTTTCATAAATGGAAACAAATAAAACAGTAGGCAAGGACTTTCTCAAATGCTTGCCAAGTACATTAAACACACAAAAGTACATTCACAGCGAAAGTTGGTTGAAAACAGCTGTTTTAAAGGATTTTTGGTGAATGCAGTTAACGGCATCATCATTATAAGGCCTGAAGCAAACGTGTTACTGATTACACCCCATTAAGAAATTGGAATGTGTTCCCCCAAGGAAACACCACAGCACATGCTGTTTGAAAATAACAATCAACTCCAAAACCCTCAGCTAAGACTTTGTTATAGATTGTGCAGCCTATCTATAAAGATAAAACTCTCAGGAAAATAAGAGTACATCTTATCTTAACTAATCAGAATTTATTAACAATACAGTTTGAATGGAAGTTTCCTCAGTGTTTTTCACCTTTTCCCTGAGTCAGCTATGTCTACCTCAGGGGTACACTATGTTGAAGCTGTATAAGAAATCAGATATGGAGGGAGTTGGGGACTTCCACGTGTTTGAGTGTGCAAATGCGGCTGATCAGTTGGAGTGTAAAACGATGTAGTTCTAGGTCAGCGCCTTTGAGAATGCGTTTGCCCTGGGAGCGGAGAACGTTCTTCTGGGTGGGATGGAAGGCTGTGGTGGGATATGGAAAATTTAATAAGGACTATGGGATTACTGCCCTGAGAAATAATGTTCATGTGTTGAAAAGGCACTGTCAGAATGCCACGGAAGCAGGCCTGCTGCATGTCTGCAGCTCGGCTGTTATTGTTCAACTCATGTCTGCACTGCCTGTCCACCGTGGCTCTGAAGGGGCTTTACAAACACTTTCCATAATGGCCAGAAGCCTCCTGGGGCCCTGGGGTGTTAGGTGGGAAGGAATGCAAAGTCTAATACTTGGTAAGGAAGAGGAAAAGAGAAGGCTTTTTCACCTTCTCCACACATCAGAAAGGAGGGTCAGATTTCTCCTGGTGATGAAAGAGTCACCGCTGGGGACCAGCCTCCTTCCACACCGTGGGGGCCACACTGTGGGTCATGCTGGGAAGGGCAGCCTCCCCTCTCTGCTTCCTGAAAGGCAGAGTCACTGCCTGGGATGCTGAGGACCCTGATGTGCTTGGAAGCAGCGGTGTCCTAGACAGTGTAACACTCAGCGACATAGCTATGGCGATAGAAGAAATGAGATGATTATATAATAAGAATTTTTCTGGTTATTATTTCACTTGTTTGAGGCCAGTTTAAGTTCTATCGATGGGACTTTTGATAAGCTCTATTAACTCTGAGATATTCTGTCCTTATTTTTAAAAAGAGAATAAGACCAGCTATATATAACTTTTGTGAGCAGCACATGCCAAGCACAAATATGGATGTGTATCTTCTATACATTTATATAAGATTCATGTATATGTACATGTGGGGGGAGGGCGCTGTGTGGGCATGCTCCCATACATTAAAAATAGGGATGTCAGCATTTTCGTTAAAGGCATCCCTTGGGGATTTAAGTCCTATTTGAGATTTCAGATTGTGAGACAAGCTTAACTATTTGTCGAGGGGGAGGAGTGTTCCTGAGAAAAATCTTCTGTCTCCACCAAGCTGGAACTTTGGAGACCCTCAGGGTTAGGCTGAGGCAAAAATAGACTTCTGAGGCTGGAGCATATCCCTGCTCGGAGTGAGCAGAGATCCTAGTCTAAACACTCAGGATTCCCAAGACTGCAAAGGAGGCTATAGGAATGTGACCTTGAGGTTCTGAAAAGGCCACTGCATGCATGGTTGAAGTGTCTGGGAGCATTGGGGCATCATACATGGGTCTATGTGGGCTCCTCCATGTGGTGACCTGGACTTCATCTTCCTGTACTGAATAGTCCTGAGGGGGGAAGGATCTCCCTGCATGGGGTCCTGATGGGGGTGCTCTGATCGCAACAGAGAAGTCCAAGCATGGAGCGGGGCACTGGCGATCGGTATGTGCACCTGAAGGAACTGTATCTGATGGAGACACACTTCACAAAGCACCTTTTGTCCAAGCTGACAGTGAGTGTTGGGAACTCGTGGAAATGGTGATAAGTTTACAACACCCAAACTTTGATGTGATAGATAAATCTATTATTGATAATACTGCAACCATGACTCTTGGGAAATGTTTTTGATAACATGACACAAATATTAGTATTACCAACTATCAGTGGAAGTCATTTGCCAGAAAGAAAATACAGTCGATTTTGAACAAAGGCAATGGTGCTAGAGGTCAGCTGTAAGGCCAGGTAAGTATGTGGTTCTGTCTATCACCATTTCCTGGTCAATGAATTGCAGGAAAAGTAAATAATTTTAAGGAACCTACATATAAATGCTTTCCAAAAATGACTTGACTAGACTAAAATTGATTTATTGTCCATTAAAACAGAAAACTCTTAGTAAAACTGTACCTAAAAATTCTGGAGACGAGATCTATGATTAGAAATTTCATTCTGACAAATGGAAGTAAGTTGGAAATGGGTTCTTTCTCATGTGATCTTTTTTAAAAATGTTCTAATTAGTTAAACATGACAGTAGAATGTATTTTGACACATCATACATAAATGGAGTATAATTTCTCATTCTTCTGATTGTACATGTTGTAGAATTATACCAGTTGTGTAATCATATATGCACTTAGGGTAATAATGTCTGATTCATTCTACTGTCCCTTTTACCCCCATATTCCATCCCCTCCCTTCAATCCACTCTATCTAATCCAAAGTATTTCTATTCTTCCCTAGCACCCCCACCCTTTATTGTAAATTAGCATCTGCATTTCAGAGAAAACATTCAGCCTTTGGTTCTTTGGAATTGTCTTATTTCACTTAGCATGATATTCTCCAGTTCTATCCATTTACCAGCAAATGCCATAATTTCATTCTTCTTTATGGCTGAGTAATAGTCCATTGTGTACACATACCACATTTTCTTTATCTGTTTATCCATTGAAGTGCACATAGGTTTGTGGACTTTTATTCAATGTGGTTGTTATTACTATTATTTTATTTAATAACTGAGGTAACTAATTTTTTCCTGACTTGAAAGTTATTTTTTCTTATTATCCAAATGATTCCTTTAAATTATATATACATTGAGGGATGAGAATGACTATTCATTCGCACCTATCATCCCTCAATTCTAGAATCATTTAATGAACATTTATTATGTTCTAAAAGCATTTTAAGTCACTAGAACTACAAAGAAAAAAATAAATTGAATCTCTGATCCTGAATAACCCATATAATTTCTTTTGTCCAAATTTTGGAGATGGTTGAAGTCTTTGTCTACTGTGGATAACATTTTCCCTATGGAAAAATTTCTCCAATAGAAATTACTCTAAAAGAGATCTCCCAAGTGAGTGACCATATGCCAGGGATTGTAGAAGACAGTATATTATAGCACAGAAAAATATTAAGACCGGTTTCTACTATTGTTTCTGTCATATTTTTATTTGCATTCATTAACTTATGTATTATTATATATTATATCATATTCTGTATATGCACTAGTACAGTATCCTAAGTGAATAATTTATAAATAAGCATGTACACATATTATAGGTAGGATGTGTGAGGATAACGTTTGAGAATTACTGCTCTAGATTATATTCTTCACAAGGGCAGAGAGCCTTCCCATCTTGCTTAGTCTTTTTGCTGTGAGTGGCAGTGTCTGGCACATGTGTACACTTGACAGTTACTCAGCAAGAGAATGAATCAATGAATGAACAAGCTGACAAATGGTTTCTATCCTTTCTCTCCAAGCTGCTAAATAAAAAGATCTACTTTAATATTCTCACACTTACTAACATGTGGTAATGTGTCAGACAGAATATGTTTTTAAAAGATTCTCATGTGGAAATGCTGTTTTTTTCTCTAGATTTGAGATGTGGGTTTATACAGCCCTGTACATGGAGGAGGAGCTTCTGGAGGTAGCAGGGAATTATGACCCTCAGATCACATGCTAGGGCTACTGCAGGGTATGTTGCTTACTTGTTGTGCCATGGAAATAGGGTACCATGGAGTTAGCACTTGAAGGAATCCAAAGAAGTTCATTTGCTTGATCTCATTTCCTCCCTGGCAGGATGATACAAACAAATAGGCTTATATTCTCTTTTAAACAGCCTGGGCATCCTCCCCCAGGAACCCATGTAAGTGCTGGAATTTGAGTTTACTTTGAAAGATAATGGATATTTGGCCTGGAAAAAATATGGGAAGGATAAGCGCCTTAGGTTGTTGAATCGTGCAGTGCTTGACATGGCCACTCTTTTTCCTTGTCTCCATTTCAGTAGAGAGGAGGATACAGGTTTTGTGAATGAATGGAAGCTTGGAAGTAGAGCAATACAGTCTGAAGGAAAGGATGTCCAAAGCTACTATTGTATGAGAAGTGAGTGGAAATCGCAGACATCACAGAACAGTGACAGCCAATGTTGGGGGGGTGGGGAGAGAGAGAGAGAGAGAGAGAGAGAGAGAGAAAAGAGAAGAGAAGCGAAGATGGGTCTAACTCTAGATTCTACCTCATTCTATGGTCTGTTCCAGAGAGTTTTCATTCACTTTCTGCCAACTTTATTTCACTCAGAAGAGTTATAGTTTGGGTGACTTTTGGCTGATAATGTTAGTTGGCCTGTTCGTCTTTCTCCTCTCTGTTCTGTAATTCCTGTCCATGGGACAACTATTCACTTTGGAGATCTCTGTGGAAGAACTTTGAAGGGTGGTGCTTTTAAAAATCTTGATCATTTACTGCAACAAGGAAACACCAGTCTTGCTTTTGCAAGCAAAATAGCAGAACTTTTGCCTTTTGGGAAGTAATAGAAATGTCAACAATCAAAGGAGTGAGCTTGTTCTGTTAGAATATTAGCATGCATTCTGTTTGGTTAAGAAACAAAATAGAAACTCACCAGGCAACCTTGGTGTTAACTAAAATGTAGATTGAATATTGGGCAGGATTTAAACACTATGTTTGAATAAGTAGATATTAACTAAACAATAAGCAATTTCTTTGACTTATTTTAGAATAAAACAAAAATGTATTGGATACAGTTATAATTTCACATCCACAAACACAAATCCATATATACATAAAAACATGTAAAATATTTTTAATTTCCAGGCATGGAGTTCCCTAGCCTTTCTATTAATGGGACTCTGGAAAGTATGCTTTTCTTCTTGTTTTCCTCTCATTTCTTCTCCCCAAATTTCTCTTTCTGTGCTTCTTCCACCACCACCCACTTGCCGCTTTCCTCCCCTCCTCTGCGATACCTATTTCCCACTCAAAAGCTACTTAACAAACTCTTACTGTGGTCTTGTGTTTGGTGAGGGCAGCAGGAAAGTACCATGTGGAAGAAACTGACCCAGTTCATCTGATGATCCAGTCCCCAAACAATACATTGATAAACAAGACATCAGATTCTAAATACAAGGCAGACCACAAGAAAGATTGAAATTTGTAGTCAGGGGCCCTGGCCCAATTGTAAATTGCAGAGATCCTGGTTATTGGAGTAGGGGTTGAAATCTAGGGCAGAAGGGCTCCCCTGCTCAATCAGGAGGGGATGCTCAGAAATGGAAATTAGACCTCGTCCCAAACACACTTGGGTGAACTAAGATGATCCGGAACCGATCACTGCTTCCTCTAACCGAAAATTCTATCAGGTGGTGAGGGCAAAGGCTGTTCTTAGCCCTCTCACTCACAACTGCCTCAGCCAGATACACCTATCCTGCCCAGGACAAGGCATGGGAATCCCTGCATGGAGAGGGATTGGGGAAACAGGAAATGACAGGGGGCCCAGCCAGCGGTGCATTATAGTTTCACTGCTCTCTGCAACAGAGTTCGTGGTTGGAATGTTGGTGTTCTTAAAGCACTGTATTTTAAGTGTCTCAACACCTCTGGAAGGAATTGGACCATTCCCAATATTTGGCTTGTTCTCTTCAAGGTCAAATAAATGCTAAAGCGGTGGCTAAGGCAAGGGACTGACCAGAAGGAGAGTGAGTTCGTCACGCATCAGGAACCTTCATTACTCCCTCTGGATGGTGCTGGCCGAGACTGCACTAAAGCAGCTCCACTTGATCACTCTTACTCGGTGTTCTATCATTCCAGTATCTTGGTTAGCAAACAAAGTATTAGAGAATTAACAAGGATAATTTGTTGATTATAGGGATGAACCTGGTAGAAATTTCCAGTTAACTTTTAGGAACCCTGTTGAGAGAGCAGTGTTTCTGAGATTATACCAAAGTTTTTATTTCTGTGTTGATTTTTATGTTAGAATTCCTCAAATAAATTTGAGAGTCTCTAAGTTTTTACTACATTCATTTGGCATGCAGTGGTTTAGATTTTATATTGTAGTATGAAAAATAGATGTGACCCCAGTCAGAGGTCTTTAGACTTGTGGAACTGGACTCATCTGATATGCAGACCGTCACCAGGGATTTTGGTAAAATCCAAAACCCTCACTGCCATGGAGTGTGCACAAAATTCTGCTAAAAGCTCAGGGAATCTCATGAGGCTTAAGACTGGGGAATCCCTTAAATGGAGAGAAAAAATGGTGCAGTATTTGTGTACTGATTGGTACAGTGTGGTGAAAATCATAAAAATAATGTACATACGAGATTCTTCGACATTGTTATTTGTGCCATCATTTATTCAGCAAATGCTTCCTGGAGTTTACTATGTCCCAGGCACTGTGCTTGGTACTGTGTTTTTAAGCAGAGCATCTGTGATACTTCTCCACTAAGAGAAATGGAGCTGATCCACCTCAGAGAGATTTCGAAGTGGGAGGATAATTAAGATTTCTTCAGAGTTAGGAAAGGAGACTCTGAGACACACATGATTAATGGAGTGGATTTGAGTTTCGCTGGAGCAGATGGTACAGGGCCATCTCTTTGGGAGAAACCCTGCTTGGGAGTCAAGAAGAATATTTTTCGGTGTGAATTCCCTTGCTACAGTCTTATTTAGTAGTTGGAGCAGAGTTCACATCTGGGACCCCTTGGAGAATTGGCCATTGTGAGAACAGTGAACCAAGAGGAAACAGAAGTAATATATATTGAAAAGCTTAATCTGATCTCTTGCCTGTCTTCAAAGGAAGCTTCATTTGTAAAGGACATGCATGCTCGTGAAGAAAGGACCCCCATTAGGCAATGCTGAAATAATAAAAGACTCTATGTCCACAGCCCCTGGAACAGGGAGGGTAAGGGACTTG
This sequence comes from Sciurus carolinensis, assembly GCF_902686445.1. Classification (NCBI taxonomy): domain Eukaryota; kingdom Metazoa; phylum Chordata; class Mammalia; order Rodentia; family Sciuridae; genus Sciurus; species Sciurus carolinensis. The sequence continues at coordinate 40,267,627 of NC_062221.1, read as the reverse complement.
CTCTGTGCCCAACTGGGAGACTCTGTTGGAGCTGGGATCCCCTTTCTGCTCAGTAGAGCACAATTCCTTCCTTTTGCTATAAATTAAGATTTATCTGACAAGAAACTTCCGCATGGACATGGAAGAGTTACAGCCTGGTAAAGTAGAATCCTTCAATTTTGTTTCATCCTGTTAAGTTTTTGTGTTTCTTAAGTGAGAAAGTTTTTCCATGCATATTTTCTTGTTTTTAGGGAGGGAGTGTGTTTGAGCTCCTGTTGAGCTTGTGGAACGAAGAAGAAAATGAATTATTCTTGAAAGGCCAGTAATGGTGCGGACCAGAGAAACGCCATTGCGCAGACCCATGTCCCTTTTCTTGTTTCTTCTCTCCGTCTCCTACTTTGCCTGTCATGGCTCCAAAGTGTCCTCATGATCTACAAGAGGGGAGAAAGCCTCATGGAATGAAGGGATTATTCCTGGGGCTCCTAGAAAATATGTGACACTGTGTGTGTGTGTGTGTGTGTGTGTGTGTGTGTGTAGCATGTCAGCTGATATTGTACGCTCTTTTCTGCAGTCTTTTACTTATTATACCAGTCTTTTCAGTGATACCAAATACTTTATAGTGTTCACTCTTTGCCATTCACTTCCCAAGCACTTCAGAAACTTCAAGTGATTTAATATAGACTTGCCACATTCTTTTAAGTAATTTTTAGGCCAGGTGTGGTGGCAAACACACCTGAAAACCCAGTGACTCGTGGGTAGGGGTGGGGGTTAAAGTAGAATAGATTATAATCCTCAAGGTAAAATTATAGTTTGACTGTGGATTGTTCATAATTTAAAAAGAGCTGCGGATATAACTCAGTGGTAAAGAACCCCTGGCTCAAATCCCCAGTACCCCAAAAACAACAACAAAAAAAACCCAGATATTTAGTTTGGCTAGTTCTTAATTTTCAGATATTTAAGTTTCTTCCAATTTTTTTTGTTGCAGTGAATAATGCCGCATCACTCTGTTTCTGCACACCTTCCTCGATGTCTGTGGGTGGTTTCCAAGGCCAAAAAAAAAAAAAAAAGGCCTCGTAAACATCATCTTCCAACAGTGGTTGTCTCCAGGGAGAGTGAGGGAACATAGACTGGGTTGTAGTTGGAGGGGCTTTAGCCTTATAATGTGGCTGTGGCAGGCAGATACAATGTGTATTTACAATGCTTTAAAAAGTGCTGTATGTACTAAAGTGACTCTTATTCATACCTGGGTTTTAGTTTATCAGCAAAGGCTCCACAGAATCCACAAGAAACAAATAGCCCAGCGAGGGTTCTCTAATTTTAACAAAGATATTATTGACATTTTAAAAGAGAGAATTTCAGTTGTTTTGTTGTTGTTGTTGTTGTTGTTGCTGTTGTTGTTTTAAACTAAGGATTCAATTTGATATTATAGCTGACTGAGCTGTGTAAATACCAACTCGTTTAATTTGTTAACAAACTCTTTAAGTAGAACCAGGCATACTTTTGAGTACTGGTATTGCATCCAGCAAAACAAATCAATTTAACCTGTAACTCATACTATATGGTTTCTGGAACCTTCATTCTGGACACCTGTTGTAATGTCATGTGTGAGTGTGTGGACACACACCTTATCAAACAGGTGCAGTAAAAAGGAAGAGGGTGAGATCAAACAGTGTATTTAAAACTGGCATTTGTGTATCATTGGAAAACTATGATATTTACCAGGATAACAACGTTCCAGTACAGAAGCGACCTTGGGACATAATCAAGTCTTTCCACTGACAAGATATCACATACTTTAAACACCCTAGACAGGAGACCTTCCAAAAACAGACCTAATGACGATACCTGCGTAACCGTTTCAATCCTGAGCAAATTTCAGTGATAAAAACTTATTTGTCTAACCCTATGAAGATAGAAAGCACCTAGTTGTTCTTTTCCACGTAAGAGTGTTCCTTTCTATAGCAAACCATACACACACACACATACCTCTCTACCTTTTCAGGATAAAAGACAGACTTCAGTGTAGACTCTGCCTGAAACTGCGTAGCTGAGCATTGCCTTGCCTGTTTTCTGAAAGTGTCGCCCACTCAACAAATAAGAATTGAACCAAAGCAAGAATGAAGGTTCTTTGTGTTTTGAATATGCTCCTACTCAATGCTCACTTTTATGGAGTCATGCCTTTTTTCTTAGTTTATATTATATACACCATCGTTCACTTTAAAGTCCATTATCAGAGCTATCCAATACAACTTTGTGCAGTGATGAAAATATTCTATAATTTACATGGTAGCCATTCATCCTATGTACCTATTGAGTACTGGTGGGAAGAAGAAACTGAATTTTTAATTATACGTATTTTAATTGTTTTCCATTTAAGTAGTGGGACGTGGCTATTGACTATCATATTTGAAAATTTAGATGTAGATTATTTTGTCACATTCACATAAATCTTGAGTCTTTAACATTTATGTCACAGCCTTTCATGTGATAACTACCTCTTTGGCTTTACTTTACATTTTTAATTTGCCTTCAGAATTTGGACTCAAATCTTGTTCTCCAGGGTTTATCTTTATTTTGCTTCAACCTTTTTTTTTTTTTTTTTTTCTTCTTTCCTTTTTTGTGCTGCTGAGAATGGAATCCAGGGCTTCACACATACTAGGCGAGCACTCTACCACTGAGCTACACCCCAAACCTACTTTAACCTTTTGATTTCTCCCTGCTCAACTCCTACAACCTTCAGCTAATATTTTTGGCAACTGGCCTTCAGAAAACAGTGTGATTCCATGAAATAGAAAAATATGCTTAGTTCATAAGGTATGTTATAAAGTTTACAGAATGTCTTACTTAGATTTCAAGGTCTTGGATTTAAATACATGATGGTTATTGAATATGTATCTTTTTTGAAAATCAGGTAGATTTTTTTAAATGGCACTAATCATCACTTATTTTATTTATTTATTATTTTTTGGTACCAGGGATTGAACCCAGAAGCACTTAACCACTGAGCCACATCCTCAGCCCTTTTTTATTTTTTTCTTTTAGTTTGAGACAGGATCTCAGTAGGTTGTTTAAGGCCTCCCTAAATTGCTTAGGCTGGCTTTGAACTTGTGATCCTCCTGCCGTAGCCTCCCTGCACCCAGGCTTCACTTATCTTAAAGGAGCTTTGAAGGAGTGTCTGCCCGTTGAGCTTCTGATATGCCCTGGCTTAATGACCTACACACACCTCCTGTGGGGTTTCCAAGAACTAAATTGCCAACAAGTAGGAACTTCCTGCTGCCCCACGGGGCCTTTGAGTGTGGTTAGGATGAGCAATGATTCTTGAGACGTGGGCAGAGTGTTAAAGCAGTAACCATGACACGCTGCATACACCCCATTCTTCAGACGCGCCGCCAAAGATAATGCTCTACAGAACAATCGCGGGGTTCCCAAGCCCTGCTTTCAAGCTCCTTCTCTTTACTTAGAGGCCAACCAGGATGCACAGAAAACATAACTGATACCACCTAGATAATTATTGACTAGTCGTAGCATGGACGACGGTGGTGGCATTGCCTTTTCTCTTCCTGGTCATGTTTCTTTGGTGTAGAAGCATGATGATTTTCATTCTTTGCGATGAGAACTTCGGCGACCGGGACAAAGGTAATTTGGTGGAGTGCTCGGTTGGCATAGACAGACGGCTTTCACACATTTTGAAACATTCCCTTTTAAAGTCTCTCTGCGGTTTGGGTGTGCAGGTGGGAGCAGAGGTACAAAACGGTAGGGTATATTTTGTATTCCCTTGCTTTTTGACAGATATTCTGAATTGTACAGATGCCTTATTTGTGACAAAGGGATGCTGGGGAAAATGTGATTTTAGAAAATTTTGAGCATTCACATAACCCGTGGGTAGCTGAAGTACAACTAAGTCCAGTGGACAGTCCCTCTTCCTCTCGAATCTATGGACAGAAACTCCACTTCCCTCCTCTGTAGCTGGCTACTCCATTTTCACATTCCTGTGTATTCTGGAGGCAGATGTTCCAAGCAGAAGCTAATGGGGAGCGTGATTCTCTCCCCACACTCACTGTCCTCTCACCAGCTCCAGCTCCTTCCCGCAGTCCTCTCTGCTTCCCTCACCAGATGTGGAGAGGTCGGGTTGACCTGCTGCAACCTGCGCCCACCCTATGACCCTTTTCTTTCTATTTAAAAAGTGTGAGGGATGGGGTGTGGGGAATAACATTGACAGACAAAGAGAAGTTGCTCAAAAGTTTACGTTGAACTAAAGGTGTAGCCACAGACTGTTGGAAGGTCACAGAGGCCAACCAGGTGCGTAAATGATTTGCTTTTCCTCTTTCTTGACACTCTTATTGTGAAGTCGCCCTCAGGTTAGTCTCCTCAGCATCCAAATAGAACTTAAAATTTACACCAGGCCCTTATACCAGAATATGTGTTAGAGATTTTCTTTATGCACAGGATTTTATCCTTCTTATTGCTATTTCTTTAATAATACATTATAACATCTTTTTTCTCTACAGTCAGGTTCCTTCTGTCCTTATTTCGTTCACCTCAAAATGTTCTAGGGCACTTGCAAGAAAGTAAGACTCAGTTTCTAACTAACTAGTTCAGTGGCACATCAAAAGACCGATGCTAGGGGATTGCTATGGTTTCTTTAGTTCCAGGACTCTGTGATTCTATTCCTTCTAGAGCCTATGACTCTCCCCCAAGTCCTATCTCAGCCACTTCTTCTCTTTGCCTCCTATGAATCATGTCAGACCCCTGAAAATCCCTGGATCCTACTTTGGGAACTAATGCACTTTCAGGAGCCTCAGGAGAAAGTCCTTTTGTGTTTAGCCGTGTGACTTCATACTGCCAAAGGGTTAATCTTCCGAGACTAAGTGCAGATTGGGTAAAATAAGAGAAGATCAATGGTTGTACCCTGCCATGAATGGGGTGTTCAATCATGCAGGTTTCCAGCCAGATTTTTAAAAATTTGCATCACAGAAGTCACCTGGGCGTCACACCCTGAGGAACTCTGAGTTAATGTGTGGTGAACAGAAATATCAAGTTTATGCCTATAGGGTAGTTTTCATTGGTATGAGCTTAAGCACAGAAAAAAATGGCCTTGGTAGTGTTAATTTTTTTATGGGCAGTTGCACGAAAGCTGGTCTTGGAATGTTAGCAGCACTGTTGCAGAACTAAAAATGTTACCCTGAGACATTTTTAAAGAGCAATAAATATCTGGTCTTAAAACACAGACATTAAAAAATTATAAACTTGGAAAGTTGTTTTTGGTGGTGGTTGTTTTAACGTGGGAGTGCTAACGCTGCCTTTTCCTTCCCTGGCTTTCTCAATAAGCAATTGTTAAGCTCAGTTTAGTGAGTATTAGATTCTTTTAACGTCAAGGTATTTTTGCTTTAACAGAAAGAGGACGGCCCTGTGTCCCCTTATCAGAGAACAGTTTGGCTTCACAGTGTGAAGATGTGGCTGTACTCATGCTTAGGGCTGAAACCTTGTGTGCTGTGCCAGGGACAGTCCTTTGATAGAGAGGGAGTGGTTCTCCAGGTGGGCAGATTGTTTTTTCAGACGAGGACTGTAGAGTTGGATGCATACTTACAAACCAATGGCCACCCTTGTGGTGCTTGCAGATAGCTGGACTGTGGAACTGACACCCTTTGGAGAATAAGACTGTTTCTGCCTGTCAACATGAAGTGGGGTGGTTAGGCCAGGGAGAATTGTCCCTCACACTTAAATGTGGCCAGGAACTCCTCAACTTCTTGTCAGCACTTTCAAGGCACAAAAGTTATATTAAACCTTTTTTTTTTAATTGGAAAAATCTCACTATCTTAAGTTTATTCTGTTCTGCCTAATTAAATTTTTATAGCTTCAATGTTTTTGCATTTAATATTTTACCATAAATATGGACCTGATTTTTCACAGTGTTTACGATCATTATTATAATTTTAAGCATTAGTTCATTCAAGTCCAATAATTTAGTTACCTTTTCCTTTATTGTTAGTTACTCCATTGTTTTAAACTGTGAAATGCAACTCCTCAACAACTAAATTAATGAATATTGCTTTTACCTGTTGCTGGTATATATTTAGAGAAAATTTCCAGCAGAAATATTAAAACAAAGAGTGAGAATGCTTTAATATTTTTATATGTATTTCGAAATTTCTGTCCTTGCTCTCAAAAAATGTCCCAAGTTTCCGGAACCTCTAGCTTATGTGCATACTTATCTGTACTGAATTTAATATTTAATATAAATGTGTTTTAATATATAAATTTAAAAATTATAATTAGCTACACAGTAGTACAAATTATATATAAGTATACATGGAGATGTAAACTGAGACCTTGAAATTTCTATGTGCTGGGCCTCAGGAATCTCTGAAGGGAGCACTTTGCTCATGCACTTAGGATTTGTTTTGTTCTTATTTGAATTTCTATTCCTTTCCTCTCTCTATTGTAGTTTTTATAAGTTTATCCTCCATAGATACCAACCCATCTTTTAAAAATTTAGCATCTATTATCCACATTCTGATGCCAGACACTAAGCTGGAATATTGTCCCTTTCTGACTTGGGTCAGTGAGTTTGCAACTACTATCCATTATTCATTTAACAAAAATGGACAAGGATGTGGTTGAATATGGAAAACAAAATTAATCTTTTTTTGCAAGGAATCTGTAAGGAAATTGTACATAACACCTGTGCTATGTGAATACATAACACAAGTGTATGTGAATACTCTGTGTGTGTATGTGTGTGTGTGTGCGTGTGCACAGCTGTTCTGAAGGCAAGATTGAGACAAAAATATTTCTGAATCTAGTTAATGGCAAGTTGTATCATAACAAAAACCTACTTACTTTTCAAAGTTCAGGTAAAATTCAAGAATTAAAAGGTACTCACACAATTAAGAAGAGCACCAAAGAACTAGAATAATTAGCTTTAGGTGTCAGATAAATCTTAAACAATTAAGAATCTGCTCAGGATTTACCTGGGTACCAGAGACAAATGATGTCCTCATTTTCCTAGCATTAAGAAATGCTATTCCAGAAAGCATGACCAGAATTATTATTATTGAGTCAAATGCTGGAAAAACGAAGGAGCATATTCTAAGTTGGTAAAAGACAAACTAAAATCCAGTTGTGTTTTCTGTCGTGATGTACCTAAAAATAGGTGATAGTTTTCATTCTTAAATCCCACCATAAGTGAGCTTGGAGTTCATTGTAATTAAATTCAGCCTATTCTAATGAGCAGTTTGTTCACATGGATTCAGGATTTGTTAGGGAGTAGAAACTTTAATTGGTTACTTCTATTACAAAGAAACAATCAGCTGATTTTTTTTAAAGCTGTATACAAAAATATATAGAGGAATAAGCAACTTTTTTCAAAAGGTAGAAGCTGGGCACAGTGGTTCCAGCTTCCAAAATAATCATTAACTTAATGTGCTACCTTGAGTAGATGGAGCTTTCAACGAGCTTCCCACGCCTCCATGTATTAATTTAGAAAAGGAGGGCAGCGGCATCCAGGCAGTCTGACCACCCTAGGAATAGCATTTTAATGTGAAGGTAAACACAAGAAAAGAGCCTTTGTGTGCACCAGGAGTGATGCCATTTACAGATGCAAAGCATTATCCATGAACTGGATATGATCTGCTGCTTATTCCTTTCATTCCTTAAAGAACTGCTTGAAAGTTCAGACCTCACTTGCTGCTGTTTACCAATTTGATCCAGTTAGTAATTAGAAAGAAACTGTATGCATACCACTCCAATACCTCTCTCCCCACCTAAAGCTCTCAAACAAGCATTGAATGTGTGGTAAATGGTGCGTTTTAATAAACGTTTTATAAAGGCCAATTATTCAGTCAATATTGAATTGTGTGATAGGAAATATGGCTGCTTAGCTACAGGGAAGATGTCTACATACTATTGGCATCTGTTTGGTAGGTAATGTTCTTAAATGGCCTGGCCTTCCTCCAAACTTTGATTATTCATAAATCTGTTGAGTGCGGTAAGTTGCACTATTAACGTTTAATCTTTTATTGAAGCAAACTCAGGAGACTGAAATCTATTTGCTTTAGCAAGCTTGTTCACTGATAAATGTATGATTTAAAATTTTCCTTTTGTGAATTCTTCAGTACAAGAAAAACACAGCTGGGCATAGCACAGATCATATTGATCTTTTCATTAACTAAAGTACAAGAAGATAGTATCGTTGGAGGCTTATAAGGAGGGATTGCTAAAGAACAGTTCTCCTCCTGTTTGCATACCCACTTGAGAAAAGCTTTCCAAACAAGTATTTGAGATACTTGTGAGAAAAGCTAGTTGAATCGTCAAAAGAAGACTAAGTGAATGTATATAAAGTGACTGGGTTTCAGATAACATTTTTCCTGTGAGTGTTTAGATTGGTTAAATATTAGAGAAGGGGAGATAATAACACTGTTTGTCGCCATAAACTTAGACATACATCTTTTTTCACAAGGTTGGTAGGAAGGGCCTATCAAAGATTTTTCCATCCCAGATGATTTAGTTTCGACTTGGTGAAGGACATTGTAGGTAGAGAAAGAGTGTTTGGATGGTAACTGCCAGACAGGAAGGTGGAAACTTAGTTTAGACTTTATAATTCATTTAATTTCTTGTCTATCAGCTTAATTTTTTTCTGCATTATTCTCTCTGCTAGAGGGGATACTGAAAAATCTGTGAGATTTTGGGGGTGTTTCTTTGAAATATACACTAAATCTTGCCATTAATGGACATCATCCTGAATGAAATAAATGCCTTGTAGCATCTATATATTAATAACAGATTCTTTAAATAGGAGAGTAAAATGCAATCACAGAAGTCTTTTCTCCCTGCCTCTCAGGATCATAGAATTGGCTTGTTCTTATTTCTATAGCCCCTCCAACCCCTGGCAAAACAGCATGCAAACAGTAGGTGATGAATAGCTACAGATTGATTTATATACCCTTGCAGAATTGATGTGCTCTGCAAAAGTGGACTATGGTAGAAACTGTTCTTCTGTTGTCTTACTACTATACCCCAAAAGTATACAGGAAGGAATGGAAAATATGAAGACCAGGAAAAGGAGACTCTTTTTCAGAAAAAAATGCAACATTGTTTCAACTATTTTGATTCCAACTTTGACCCAAATATGTCCAAAATAGGCTAATGGTCTATCACGTAAGTCCAATAGACAGTCTGGCTGGGGTTAATGTCTTTCCCTACTGCCCATCTCCTAAGCCCAATAGGTCCTTTTCAAAATGGAGCTAGAAGCAAGCAAGGACAGCTCTTTCCTGCCTCCATTCACCTGTCCTCCTTACAGTGTCTGAGATTGGGCTCAAATGTTTTCTGTTAGTGGTGTTTCTAAAACCATAACTTGCTATTGAAACTTGTTTAAGCTTTTATCTGCTGATTTTTGTGTTCTAGGGTTTGTAACTTCTTGTCCCTCTTATTTATTTTTTATTTTAAAATGCACCAATGTGATATCGGGTTTTTTTTTTTCTTTTTTATATGAGTATTTAAGAATGATATTGGGGAGTACAATGAGCAGTTTGAAATGAAATGAATTCTGTTTCCTTGAGATCATCTGGCATACTGCTCTTAGTTTACAGAGAAGAGAATGGAGGCCATGAGATGTAAAGAGAGCTTTTTAAAGTCTGTACAGCTCATGATAGGGCAAGGACCAGAAACCAGACTTTAAGCCAGCTGTTTTCCACTTTCCTAGTATATCTTTGTAAGTAACAGAGACCCTCCCCCAAAACAGTGGCTTAAAATTTAAAAGAAGTCTGAAGGTTGGCCCAGTTGGCTGGTAGAGCAGCCCCATGTCATTAGGAACCCTGGAATCTTCTGGCTTCCTGCTGTATTATCATTAGGTGTGACCTTCAAACACATGTTCTCAAGATGGTTGCTAATTGCCAGACATCCTGAGTGCTAAAGAAATAGGTTAAGAACGTTCTTCAGCCATTAATCAGCCACCTTTGAACTGCTTTTCTGAGCCCCCACCCAGTGATTAACTGCTTATATCTAATTGAACAGAACTGGCCCAACTGCAAGGCATGCTGGGAAACAGTCTATTCTTGCCCCACCCCCTTTCTTCTAGTTTTTTTCTTTTTTCCTCTAATACCCTGAATAAAACTGGATCCATTAGCAGGTTTTTTTTTTTTTTAGGAATTATTATTGGGTAGGCAGCATCTTGTCTCTGCACCTTTATCAATATTAAGAAATTACTTGTAGAGATTGAAAGCACAATGTTTTTCAGTATTCTTTCTTTAATAATATTTCTCAAATTGCCAATATGAAAGCCCATGTATAATATGGGGCCACAAATGCAGGTTGCCTCATATGAGCAAAACAATGGAGGAAAACTTGAATGCTGTTGTCTCGGAAGTGTGTGCTGGTTCTCCATGTTTAGTGAGGTACTGGTTCCATTGTGTCCATTGACTTGATGTGAGCACCAGAATGAATGCTGATGATGATTTCATCGAGGTGTGCTTTGTAGATAATAAGAAAAACCATTTAAATATTTAGAAGTAAATAGAAAATATTTTGCCCTGCATGTTTAATGGAGAGTTTTCAGAAACCTGAAATTGAAACCCCTGTGAAGTAATTTAAGACTCTGACTAAAAGTGACACAATTACTGAGGTCCTATAAGGAGAGGTCAATGTACTCACATGTAACTTCACAAACAGATGCATTCATGGGCACTGGTGAGGAGGATTCATTTGCCAATCTTTCATCAGTCATGAGATTTATGGCACTATCTGGCTATGAATTTGTCTCTTACTAAGGTTGATTTCTGTCCATTCCTTTTATTTGTATTTATTTCAAGGTAAGATAATTATTTGGAGTAAGAAATTACCAAAGTGAAAATCCTTGTTGATGTTTGACCGGCAGCCATGCTACCTGGTAACTAATGCACTCTGTATAGTTTTTGTTCTTGGCAGTATACAGTTTAGAGACCTTGGAAGACTTCAAGAAGCAATAATCCCAGAAGACTTCCATACCTAGAAATCCATTAAGGCCACTCTGTCCACTAAGTGACAAATGGCTTCTCAATTCCTTTGACTCATTCCTCCTTAGCCAGTGACTCCCCAAGTAGTACCCCAGGATGGATAGGGAGGTCCTGGTAAGGGGAGAGGACCGTAGAGAATTAGCATCAGATATGTCACTGGGTCTGTGGAGGAAAATGTATCAGTCCTGGGAGCAGACCCCATTCTCTCATCCTCCCGTGGTGCTTTCCTAAAGTATTTGACTTATGTGGATTTTTCGCTTGCTATTTTATTCTTCTGCTTGTATCGCATCGCATTCAGGGCTGGCCAAGGGCCTAAAGGGTTCCTGGTCTCTGATGTCACACACCCTTTCTCTCCAGATTTTGAACATGAAAAGAACCTCACAGCAAGACTTGTCAACCTGAATCTTTGAGTAATTGCTTCTGGGTCAAATTCCAAACTTATCTTTTTTGAAAACTGGATCATTTGGACAATAATAGATAGAGATGATAATATTAATATTTATAAATTATGAAGGTTAAATGTACTTTACCAAATGATTATTGCACATCCTTGCTATAAGGCAAGGAAGGATATTGTGAACATACTGATTTTTTATGTAACAAGACTTCTTTGGAACCCATCTCTGCGACCTGCAGGGCATGGACAGCCCTTGGTCTGGATTCCATCGAGCCTGCCTGCCACGTCTTATCAGTGCAGAGCTCTATGAAGAAGGTCCTGTATTAGCCACAACATGACCTGCATGGCCAGGATCAGCCCTAGCAATTATCCACTGATGGAGAAATGATTTAGAATGAACAGCTTCAGGATGCCATTATTTACCATGTATCATAGCCCAGGATAAAGCTTAAAGAAAAAAATCTTCCTCCAAATTGGGGTTGATTTATATATCAAGATTATTGGCAAGTGAGCTTTCTCTAACTTTTTTGGATTTTGCCCCTGCTTAAGTAGATCCTAAATGGTAGAAATCCTGACAGTTCTAGCTCCTGACTAGTGTAACTACTCAGAGCAACAGTTAGCCCTGAGCACAGTCCCCAGCCAGGCTTCTGGCAGGAGTCCATGGGAATAATCTCTTTCTCTTGGCAGCAGCCTGAACAGTGGTTTGTGGAAAGACCTGCTGTTGGTTGGCAGGGTGAGGGTGGGTCTCTATAGTACATTAAGTTTAATGCTCTCTCTTTATGTAGAGAGTTTGAGAAACTTGTGTGAAATAAATAAATGAGAATTATATGTGGTTATTTGGACTTTGTATTTAAAGCAGAGATATACATCAAAATAAGAAGAAATGAGATGAAGTAAGAGAAATGACCCCTGATTATCTGTGTTTTCTAGGGTAAGATACCTAACCTCTCTGGGTCTGCTTCCTTATCTACTTTACAAAGGTGTTGGATTAAAAGAATTCTAAGGTTCCTTCCTTTTTAACATACTATGCTTCCCTGTGGACTACATGGCTTCAGGAATGTAATCCTATCTTTACCTGGACCTTTACTATTTTTATTTTTTAGTTTGTAGAAATATTATTTCTACAAAGCACTTGTGGCGTGTTGCAACAAAAATACAGACATGCTAACAAGAAAGACAAATAAAATTAGATAAGTATTGAAAAGGAAAAGAGAGAAATTAGTATACCGCTTCCCAGTAGCCAAGGCAAAAAACACCACCCCCAAATTACGGAAAGGAAAATGACACAAAGTACTTATTTCCCCATGTTAGATGTTTGCATCAGATTTTCTAAAGGAATTTGGAAGTTAAGTATATTATAATACGTGGTGTAGTCTACTTAGATTTTAAGTTTTAATTCCAGGGCTATAAATCCCAGACCTAGAATACCTAACATCTAAAACTACCTTGTGTGGAAGTTATCATATTCCTATTTAATCTATTAATTGATATCAGAGTTTATTTTCTTATCTGTAAATTTAGTTTTACTTTTGCCCCGGGGAATAGTTTTTTTTTTTTTTTTTTTTATCCCCACATGGAATAAAAAATAGTTTTCATTTGTTATCTATTGATATATCAGGTAATTTGAAATAACAAAAGGAAGTAAAAATAATTTTACTTAGTAAGGTTTTCATTCAGGATTTAGGGCTTATATTTTCCCTATGTCCCCAATTCCTTTATGTTAAAACAGAGGGGAAGACTTTGCTATGTAAATAACAGGTCCTTACTTTTAGTTATTATGAACAATCATTATTAATCTTTGATAGTCTAATTTCTATTTGTTGTGAAACCAGAAACTCACGATTGTATTTAGTATTCACTAGTGAAATCAAGATCCAGAGTTAACATTTCTCCATTCTTTCAACAATTCTATTCATGAGTAAAGAATATGTAAAGGGCTGGGGAGATAGCTTAGTTGGTAGAGTGCTTGCCTTGCAAGCATAAGGCTCTGGGTTCAATCCCCAGTACTACCAAAAAAAAAAAAAAAAAAAAAGGAAAGAATATGTAAAAATAAACTAGTGTGTGCGGGTGTATGTATGTGTGTGTGCTCTCCTCTATGTAATCTCAAGAGAGAGTCACACCTAAGAGTTCCTCTTCTGTCAGTTATCATTGGCAAGATTTAAATACCTTCTATCTTGAGGCAATAGTGAAAATGACTAATGTAAGCTCAGCTCATCATGTAAGGGCAGTCTGTGAGTTTTCTTGTTTGAAGTCAAGGAAAGCACAGGAGGAAGTATTAGGCAAAGAGGCAGCTGAACAGAAGTCAAGGAGTGATCCTGCCCCACTTCTGTTCCCAGTCTGGAAGAGGTGCATCCTGGTGCATCTTTTTTGTATATTTGCTTTGTTTTGTTTTGTTGCTGGGGATTGAACTCAGGGGTGCTTTATGTCTAAGCTACATCCCCAGTCCTTTTTTTTTTTTTTTTAATTTGAGAAAACTTAGCAACATTAAATTGCTGAGCCTGGCCTCAAACTTTTGATCCTACTGCCTTAGCCTCCCAAGTAGCTAGGATTGTAAGTGTGCACCATCATGCCCAGCAAGAATAATAGTTTTCATTATTTACTTATATTTATTTTCTTCTTTATTGAACTCAGGGCCTTGTGCATGCAAAGAAAATGCTCTACCATTGAGCTACATCCCTAGCCCCTGGTGCATCTGTAATACAACTACCTACCTCCGACATAAATGATGTGCCTCTTCATAGCAAAACAAAACAAATTAATTTTTCTGTCACCATATTAATCACAGTAATAAATGTTTTCTGTCTCAACAAACTCATGGCTTAACACAATAGTTTACATCTTGCTTGATGTCTAGTGCTAAAATGGGCTGGAGGAACCAAGGTTTTTTGACTCCATCATTGTTACACCAGGCTTCTAAGCTCACCCCTGAAGGGGGAGAGAATCATGGAAAAGACTTACCTGCTCTGAGTGGTCCACCCTGAACTGACCCATCTCCTTTACTTCTGCTTGTCAAATTCAGCCACAAAAATCTCAGGGCAAGCAGAGCTGGGGAATTAGAAGATTGCATGCAGAAATTCATACGGCCTGGGAAAATAGGAGACTGTGTTTACTTTATAATTGAGAAGCATGGTGTAACAAAGCTGATTGCAAGATAAGTCAAGGAGGGCCTCTTGGAAGAGGCATTTCAGCCAAACCTTTACATCTGAGAGAAGTTTGGCAAGTAAGTGTATTTTAGACACAAAGGCTTATTCTGTTTTGGCAATCAAATAGCAAAATACATGCCAGGATACTGTTAAAGTAAGGAATATTTTTACTACTAAAATAATTATAGTACTTAAATAAAAATAATGTTATTTACTAAATGCTCCAAACCATGGACACTACATCATGAGCATATTGTCTTTTTTTTTCTAATCGGTGGTTAACATGCATTTCTGAGACTGTGACTACTCTCTACATAACGTTGAATATCTCATATGATACTGCGACATGGTGCACAATTAGTCACTAAACACAATTCTTTATGATTGTGTAACCTATTATTGAATAAAAGACAAAGAGAAGTAATTCAGATCTATTAGTTTAAAAAAGTATCTTTGTCTTCTAGAATAACTTTATCTCTTATGATGATATAAGATTACAATTATTTTAATCTTGGCATCTAAAATGTCCAACAGAGGCTGCTTACTTTTACATTATTTATAAGGAAATAACTTCATAGGTAAATTTGTTATGTAATCAGGATTGCAGAGGGGGTGAATAAAGTACTTAGAGAAAAAGTAGTCTATTATCATGGATTGATAGTCATTGTTTCTGTTTTATGTCTTTGGAGTTATTAGAATTAATATCCAATCCATTCACTGAATTCTGACACACAAGTGCCATCTTTTCAACTGTTTTAAATTTTCAGTGACAATATTCATTGACAAGTGACAACTAAATCTGTTTCTTCTGCTTGCATTGAAATTCAGGAGTAAATATTTATCCCCCTCATTTTGCTCAGAAGCTTCTGCATTGACTAACAGAAAAAAAATCTAGATTTTGTTCCAACAAATATACTTCTTGACAAGTGCAGAAACTGAAAGAGGGGAAAACAAAGCTTAATGTATAGCTATGTTAGCAGACTTTGATCATTTTGGAATATGGGCAGTGAATGGAGACTGATAAACCCATGTAGTTCTTTGCCATGAAGGCTACTTTAGCGTGAAGCCAAAAAATGAGAGGGGTAGTCTTACTTCTCGCAGATTTAACCAAGAACAATGACACCATTTGCAACCATGGTGCAGAGCCAAAAAAGAAAAAAAAATCATTGCCTGCATGCCAATGTATGCTCCCTAGAGAATAAATGGAAAATGAGAAACGCCTGCCAGAGATTAAGTTTTATTTCTAATGCAAGCACAAAGCAGACTGATGTCTTTTTAATGAAAATGAACGTATCACAACAGATGAAGTTTATTTGTTAGTTTTAATATGAGTTTTTTTTTTTTTTTTCCAAATCTGGTCACTGAGTATATATTCCTTTTAAAAGATAAATTTTAGAATGCGATGGAGTAAGTGGAGGCAATTTAGGAATCAACATGATTGAAACTTTTAGTGGACTAAATGCCAGGAAATTCAATGACATTCATACATAGACCCAAAACTACTAATACCAAGTAATAAAAAATAAAATAATTAGAAATTAATAAATGCTGGGACTGGGGTTGTGGTTCAGTGGTAGAGCACTTGCCTGGCATGTGTGAGGCACTGGGTTTGATCCTCAGCACTGCATAAAAATAAACAAAATAAAGGTATTGATTCCTTCTACAACTAAAAAGAGAAATTTAAAAAAGAAATTAATAAATGCTTTTGCCATTTTATACCATTATATACACTCATAATTGCTAACATTTAAGTAGTTGCTTTGTATCAGTCGCCTTCTAAGGCTTTATATGCACTAATATATTAATCTGTCAAAAGAACCCATTTTACAGGGGAGGAAACTGGGGCAGAAAGACATAGAATAACTTGCCCAAGATCACACAACCAGTGAGCTGTGGAGTCAGGTTCTTGCCTGCATGGTCAGAATTCTGAGGGTATATTCTCATGCAGCAAATCACCCTGATCTTCACCAACATACTGGATGAATGCTTTCAGTCCCTATGCCCTGGACCTCCGCTGATAAACAGAAAGTATTTTGAGGGAAGAAAACAAGCACAATAATAACAGAACCAAAAACCTAAGCATAGCATTAAATGTTCTCAGGACTGAACTTCATGCCAGTCATACTCGATAACATGATTTGAGTCTGTGTCACTACCTTAAAACATTCAGGAAGAAGAGAAGGAACAATGGAAATTTGTAAAATGGTTGCTATTGGGACAGCCTATGCTGTTTCTCCATGAAAAAGTAACCAGAAATTAAGAAAAACCAGAGAGAGAGAGAGAGAGAGAGAGAGAGAGAGAGAGAGAGAGAGAGAGGAGAGAGAGAGAGAGAGAGAAGAGGAAGGAGGAGGAGGAGGAAAAAGAGGAGGAGGAAGAGAAGGAGGAGAAGGAAGAGGAGGAGGAGGAGACAAAAAGGGAGGGGAGGGAAGAAGCACAGACCCCACTGTTGTTTGTTAAATAGAACACAACTCATTTGGGCAGTTCTTGGTAAAGGGCAGTGTTAGTTATAGTAGCTCATTATTCAAACTTAGAGTTTTATGTATTCATGGTACAGTAGAGAGAGCTTGACATTCAGTTTGTAAAACCCTACATAATATATTGTCAATGTTCAGCCTGTGACCTCAGTCTTATCTGCAACACAGGAATCTAGAAATGACCACTCTATTGGGTTATTTTAAGAGTTAAATGAGATTAGACTGGAGAAAACAGTGTAAATGCATTTTAAACTGAATACAGATAATAGTTTATATTGTTAGCCTTAATTGTGACCTGGGTGTTGGAGTTCTTTAGGGAAGTGGAAGGATGGAATTGCTTTATGACCACATTTCCATTTGTGGCTCTGGATAAGACTGGCTTATTAACATTCTCCATTTACAGAAATAGGGTATGGGTGCATTGAGTTGTTAGAAAGCAAGACTTCTCAAAGTGAGTATTATCTGAAAGGTGAACCATTACCTACAACAACAACAAACCCATCTAAGCCCGCAGGCACAGAAGGGAGCTGAGAGAAGTTCCATGAAAGGAGCAGAAAAAGAGAAGAAAACCCACAGTTTTATGTGACAGATGACTCAGAATTCAGGATGACCACACTAGAGATACTGATATATCTATCCACCTATTTTTGAAGAGTAAAAGGAGATAAGCTTTGGTAAGTTGTCTTAACCTCTCTGAGCTCTAGTGTCCATACTGTAAATAAACAAGGGTTATTATAAGTAAATAAACTCTGATGTCCCTTCTACCACTAAACTTTGGTCTTCGACATCTTTTTATTTTTTATTCTAATATATTTATTATAAGTTTCTGAAATCTACTTTGCTCGTACGACATTACCACTGCTTACAGAGGTGGGTTACCTTCTTGCAGAATGAGATGTAAAGATAGGACTTGTGTCCGGGTATGATCTACAGGTTCTACCTCTAAAGGAAATAGAAGTATTTGTCCACACAATCACAACAGCTCCTCCACAGCTCACTGGTCTTACTTGATGGTTGAGAACAGGCCAAAATGTTATGTGATGGAATGGGAAAAAATGTGCCTGCAGGGGATAAATGTAATTATTCAAGTTTTCTCTGGAGACACAATCACTTTCACCCGCCTTGGGCGAGTTGCTACTACCTCTAAGTTGGAAGAATTAGAGTCTAAAAATTGAGTAAAATTTAGTCTACAGAGAACTGTGGGATTTTCTTCAATGAAGACTTGAATAAAAAATATCAAGATTAAATAGCAGACTAGCCACAGTCCAATACTGTGTAGAATCAACTGTTACACCAATATAAATATAGAGTGGTAACAGGAGATTGATCAACTTTTGTAGAGACTTTCATTCTTTATGCCAGAAATACAAAATTATTCTGGCAGAGGAGAAGGATACACATAATGTTTTCTGGAAGAAACATGCAAATTACCTCATTCTTAAACATTCCCTGGAGGCCATTATTATTTTTTATCCCATTCCCAAGTATTACTCACAAAGTGGAAAGGGATGACCAATTTCTTAAAATGCCTCTGACACTCTTCGGTGTTTATATGTATATTGTAACGCTAACCGAAGGCCAGGTATGTTTACACCAAGCTATTTCTATTTCTCTGACTTTACCCATTCTTCTTCATTTTTTAAACATGGATATCATTTTAATTCAATTTTTAAACCAACTATAACATCTTAAAAAATAAAACTATCGAATTCTCGTTTGGGGGCCACTTGAGTCCTTTTCCTTATGTCTGTTATCTCCGGCTGGCTGTCTTTTTTGGCTGCATGTCCTGAAGCTCTGTCTGCTCAGCTCCAGTTCTGCTGCTCGACTTATTTCAGGACATTCAGCATCTTGACCTCTTGGAAGTTAGGAAATGGTTCTGAGCCTTCCCTACAAGGACTGGGATCCTGGGAAATCACAGCCCTGAGTCTCAGTTTCCATAACATTGAAATTAGGTCTTGGGGGCACGAGAATATAGGGACAGGGAGCCTGGGCACCCTCTCCCATCTGTGCTGCCCCATGGTTCAGGACTTCCTGTACTGAACCTTTTTCTACTGATGACTGAACATATCTGTGAGTCTGGCCAGACCTCAATGCCAACAACCAGCATGCACCATCTCTCTTGGACTTGTTCCATTTTTTGCCAATTTGAAATCTGAACTATTGAATCTGTTTATTTTTATCTTATATTTTCTCAGTAAAAGTCATGGCATTCATACTGGCGAAATCCTTGAAATGACTGTTAAAAAAATTTATCAAAGAGTAAAATCGTATCTTGGTGCTGGAATGTGTAATGTCACAGAATTATCTTTATTTCAGGATGACTTATATATAACCTTGAATTTTAAGTTCAGTAGAACAGGCAATGTATTTGTTTAGAGGGCAGGGCCATTAAAGTCGACTGCTTTTTTTTTTTTTTTTCCTTCTTGTTTGAATTGGATAAAATTGTAATATATCCTTTACGTCACAGTAGCACCCTAGTGGTTATCATATTGCATTAGTTACACGAGTTTTTGGGAACATTATACAGTATATACTGCCTCTAGTAAATACACCAGTCATGCTTACGGTCACACAGTCAGCGCCAGGAAATTTAGGATGACATTCCCTGCAGGTTAGTAATTCTACCCATTATTTATATTGGTTTGATTTGAAACTAGATGAAGCTAAGTATTTTTGAAGACTTTTCTGACAGAATTCTAGAAAAACCAGAGAGTGAATACTTAAAATAAGTTAAATGTCTTTGGATTATTATTTTTTGAGGTCATCTAAATCTTGTCATAATGTCAAATCATAGAGAAAGTGAGAGGAGTTATTCCAAACATAAGATATATATATATGTTTTATCCATTAATCAAAACCTCTTGTTTAAAAAATTTATTTTGGTTGTACACTTAAGGTTCACTCCAGGGAAACAAAATGACCCCAATTCTTTAAAAAAATGGATTAAATATTAGTAATGAGGCTGCGACAGTGGAGCTGAAACAGATGTGGAAATTGTGGAACATCATCTTGGCAGTTGAAGTGGACTCACCAGCTGGATGTCTTCTGAAAGTGGGAATTTATCATGTTTAAGCCACAATACAGAAGTTAGTACTTGAAGATGGTTGTCATAACAGTGCAAGATTTTGATGCAAACATTAGATGGTTGTAATAAACTTGCCCAACGACGTCTGGACTGTCATAACGAATTAAGACCAGATTATTTTGAGCTTCTAAAATAGCATCTTAATTCTAAGGACATTTGAGTATTTCATGCCTTCTAACTTATTTACTTGGGGAAGGAACAAATATAAAAAACTGATCACTGAGACTACACCTGAGCCACACCTTTCTGCTTTGTTCAATAATCTATGCTTACCTTCTCACTGAGAAGGTACCTGTGTCCAGAAAAGGCAACAAAAATACAGAGAATAAGCAAAGTTTCCCAGTTTTGTTTGTTTTCTAATTAGTTTAGGTATGTTAGATGACTAGAAAGGATCGAATGAGCTCCTAATTTATGAAAGAGTCACTACTCAGTTCACTAGGTTAGAGTATTAGTTAAATGAAATACTGGTTGGTTCTGTGTCGCGGACACTCCATGGATATCAGTTTTCTTTTCTCTTCCCGCTTTAACAGTGTGCTTCTCTGCCAGTTACTAAAGTGATTGCAGGCACTGTGAAGGAGTAGCTGTGTGACCTTGGGCAAGCCATCTAGACCTAAAGAAGCTGGATTATTAGGGTTGTCAAATAGGTTTCAGTGCTCATGAATCCTTTCCTTCGATAGACTTGGGATCCTTTGGAATATTTTGGAAACTGGTCTGGCTCCATTCCATAGTGAAATCAGTAGAATGTAAACTTCACAATGACAATAAATTTTGTCATGAAGATGCTCTGTAGCATCTGTTGAATGAATGAATGTCTATCAGCTGAATCAAGTAGAAGAGACACTTGGAACATCTCTTGACTTGAGAATCTAAGATTATGAAGCTAAGCAAAAAGTCAGTTCCCTGCGTTAGGGACCAAATACATTGTGATCCATTGAGGTCTTGCATTCAAGTATTTGATGTGCTAAAATGACTCCTTACATCATAAATCTCAACCTTTATTTTGCTTCCCAAGTACACCTTTTGGGTGTTTACAGATGTTGAGTCTAATATTTTCTACTCACCCCAAAAGGTTATCTCTAACCTCATGGCCATGGGAAATTAGAAGAGAAAATCTCAATTAATAAAAAAATGGCATCACATGGTTGTTGTGAGAAATAACTAATACAAATGGTTTTGATGATTAATTATTTTATTTTTTTGAGATGAAGGTCATACTATGTTGCCCAGGCTGGTCTCAAAACCCTGGGCTCAAGTGATTCTCCTGCCTCAGCCTTCAGAGCACCGAGATTACAGGTGCATACCACTATGTCAGGCCACAAGAAATTCTTGAATATTTTATAGAAATTGTTTGTTGTGTCATTAGTTTTTGGATTGTTATACTATGTCTCATTATTTATACCACTGGATTCAATTCAGTTTAATCATAACTCAGTGAGAATGAAATGAATACAGACCTCAAGCCTAGCTGCATTGAATGAAGGTGGGATTAAAAATATAAAAACAATTAGGGTAGGTCATTTAATTACTCTTTTGTTAGGGTTCCTTTTCTAAATGTGTTTGTGTTGAGTTAACATGTTGACATTAAATTATATTAAACCAATATAGGAATTTTCTTTTTTTTCTGAGAAAAAAATGTTCTGTATTCTGTAAATACATAAATTCAGAAGATAATATGAAGTATATATTGATATATCTCATAAGTGATAAAATTTCTGAATGAAATATGCAATACTATAAGTCCACGTCATCCTACCACAAAAATATGTAACTTTAGTTCCTGGAAATTAATGTATTTTCTATTGGTAGATGTTCCAATTTTTTTAAATGAAGTCTAATAGTTCAAAGAAAAGAAAAAAAAAAGCAACAGTGACTTATTTTGCAGAAGAACTTGCTGAGAATTCCTTTTGTTCCATGCTGAAGAGATGTTTCTTTCTTCTCTCATTGATCAGCATTAGTAAAATTCATTACAGTAGATTTAAATTTTGTCATTCACCATTTAAGTACAGATACATTCAGAAAGACACTTAAAAAAATAGTGCACATTGCTGTGCAGTTACAATTTTCAACCAAATTCAAACCTTTTGGTGTTGGATTAACATATTATGTTCGTGTTCACGTTCATTTATGCTTGGCAGAATTCAACTTCCTGTTGTGGGGCAGCTAAGAACCTCTAGTTTTAAAAAGAGCTAAAAACCTGTAGTTTTAAAAAAGACTCACAAGGCTTTTGAATGTCAAATGGCTCTTAAGAAAAATATTTGATGAGTTAAGTGTAAAAGAATAAGAAACATATGGATCAAATTTCACTGAAAATGCACACGGACTTAAAAATTAAGGGAGAAAGTACTTGGCAAAATGTGGTTTTGGTTTTGCCAAATCCAGAGTTTGAGAATAGATTAAGACATTGTACAAACCCAAACCATACCTGATTTTAGCCATCCGCTAGCCTGCAGTCTACAAAAGCTTGTTGATGAGGCCTTACTTTTTTAAAAGTACTGATGACATCTGCATTTGCCTTGTGGTGTCTTCTGGAGACTCTAAGCCAGTTAGATTGATGAGTTCACTTACTTCCATACTTTAGCAAATAGTTGTGACAAAATATCCAAGTGTAGAATTTTACAAATGAATAAACTGGTCTAAGACTTAATCATATTAATTCAGTGGATGTTATATTTAAATGTGTAAATGGAATATTTATAATATTATAAAGGATTTTTATAAATTGTATATTTTTAATATCAAATTAAAAATTTGAATACTACTATATGTAAATATCTACTGTATAGCAGTAGAAATTTATTGTATTAATTATGTACTTTAGCATATCATAAACTTCCATTTTCTAACCTACTAGAATGCCATTTCTGTTATTCCCTTGGGATACCTAGCATTTCCAACACTTCTTATGATAATCTGATATTCATACCTTCTAT
The DNA here is from genome assembly GCF_902686445.1 of Sciurus carolinensis. Lineage (NCBI taxonomy): Eukaryota > Metazoa > Chordata > Mammalia > Rodentia > Sciuridae > Sciurus > Sciurus carolinensis. The sequence goes on along the minus strand of NC_062221.1, from coordinate 40,244,631 downwards.
GTCCTCTGACACTTAAAACTCATTTTGTGCTGGGGGTGGTGGTGCAGGCCTGTAATCCCAGCAATTTGGGAGGCTGAGGCAGAAGAATTGTGAGTTCAAAGCCAGCCTCAGCAACTAAGCGAGGCCCTATGCAACTCAGCAAGATCTTGTCTCAAAATAAAACATAAAAAGGGCTGGGATGTAGCTCAGCTGTAAAGTGCCCTAGGTTAAATCCCCAGAACCCAAACAAGAAAACACCTCATTTTGTGAAGAATTTCTGTCTGATTTGTGTTATTTGTTAAAGATATCTAGGCTAGTATGTCTAAGCAAATAACTTCAAATGAAAGCTGTTACATGTAAAGATAAATGTTTTACTAAATATTTTAATAGATGGTATTTTAAAATGAATTATTATACCATTTTGTCTGGGGCTATCTCTTTTAAACCTCTTGTATTTGATAAATAGTACAATTTTACATTCAATAAAAACTACTTTAATCCCTACCCTGATCAAGAACAGGTTTATATATTTTCTTAACACCTGAACTTCAATAAAATAATTGTATGTCTAAAAGCCATACAGTAAGTCTAGAATAAATGATATACACAGTTTAGATTGCCTTTCTTCCCCTCTCACTCTTCAAAGATAATGCAGCAGTACATGGGTATTGTCCTTAATTAGAACTCCCCTGAAGCACATACACGCTCCCACAGTTGACAGAGCTCTAAATAAATGAGCACCACTTCACTATGTAAGCAGTGATATGATGTGTCTACATTTTAATTATATACATATTCAAAAGCTCCAATTCTCTCTGTAGTACTATCCACATTTCATGCTGTAGACACTTGGCCAAGACTCCATTCATGTGTCCTACAGGGTTACATATGATGTGGCTCCTCTCCCACTGGGTTACACAGGATATGAGCTGGGTCCTGGCGGCTTCTGAAACAAGAATGAGAGAAGCTCTTGTGGAGTGAATTTAAAGAGAGGGAAAAAGCCTCTCTCTCTGGCACTGAAGTCATTGGAAGTTTGGCATGTCTAACTGGGAGTAGACCTTGGCTCACAGAACTGAGAGATAGCTAAACAAAGATTTGTTCAATTTGATAAACTCCCTGGCTAAAACTGCCTTGCCAACTTTCTTTCTAGAGCAACTTTTCACAGCTGAATTATAAAACCTTGAAATCAAGGGTTCGTAATGGAAATGCTGACAGATCCAACTAACATAAAGTTATACCAACCAAGCATTGCTATCATATTTTATAACTGTTTGAGAAGCTTATAGAAAGGAATGGTGCATTTGCTTCATGGGATCCATTTCCTTTGCTAAAAACTACCAAATGTCCTCATGGTAGGCTCCTTCATGATACTGCATTTTTACTAACTTCCTTTGAGGCTCAAAAGCAACTGTTTCCTCATTCCATATTCTGGATCTGAATTGGATATAAGAGAATTCAGGCCCTGCCACTAATATCTCAGTATTCATTAGATACATGTTTTTGGAAAACTGTTCTACATTTTAAAATTTTCCCAAAGAGGTATTCATAGAGATGAACTTCTTTGTGATTATTGAGCAAATGGAAATTTTATTCTGTTATCAAAATGTCCATTGTGGGTCAGTAAGTGAAAGAAATTTTCAGGGTGTACAACCTTCATTTTAAGGGTGGTATGATCTCTGTATGGACATGTAAATAAAAAGTTGTATTTTTAGTTTTTTTGAATTCATATTCCCATCAATCCCTAAATTTTATTTAGCTGGCTATGTTTCATGCATAATCAAATTGAATTTCATCAAAAATCATGGTTAAAGACCACAGGAATAATTAGGAAATAATTACTCACAGAAATAATAGGCTACAGTGTTACTCATCCTCTACAATAGCTGAGAGTTGACACTTGGATTTCTGAGAACAAGAAGAAGGTTTAAATATAATTTAAATGCTAGAAAAATCTGATGGGTGTAATTTACTCTAATATTCATGAATGAGAAGTGATTACTCCCGGGGCAAAGGAAGGGGGGAAAAAAAACAGCTGGTTGGTGGAACATGTGTCTTTTGTTTTTTCATTTCGTATAAAGGTCTTCACTTGGTATGTAGGTTCCTTAGCAGAAAGGAGAAGTTACAGTTAACAAATTAATGAAAACCAAGTGATGCCTTTGAAGAATTCTTAAGTGAACCTTAACCAATGCCTTGGGCTACATGTTCAATGTGAACAAAAAAATTAAGGTGAACTGGCCACTGCTACTAAGAGTCAATTGACAGAATGCATGGGTCATTAATTTTGTGTCCTTTGTTTTGTCAGTGTGTTTTTGTGAGGCCTGGTAAAGAAAGTAAAACCACTGATGCTGAAAATTGTCTGCTCTGTAGCTCATTTCCCCTCCCAGCATGCACTGACCCAAGGGAGTGGGCTTCAGGTCGCCTGCTCCCATTTCCCTTCCAAATACTCCTGGCTCCTGCAAGTTTGAGAATAGCTCCATGGCATTGGTGATGTGGGTAATTCTTTGCAAGTTTGTGCTTAATCATATGCAGAACCTAAGTACCAATAAAAATGAGATGTCTGCTCACAACATTTTCTTGTATTTTGAAAGTAAATTTTGAAACAGGATTTGCAACCTCAGTTCCATTTAATTATAGGAAGGGAGAGTGTGAAATTTAAATTGGTTGGTTCACCTTAATTCCTTGTCCTTTCATTACCAGGAATTCCTGAGAGCCACCTTCTGGCTTTTTGTACCATGAATGAGTAACACAACCATAAAGTGCCCATAATGCTGGTGTGCTGTGCTAGGGCTCTGTTGGGCTTTAAACTATGTTCTAAGTCATTGTACCCAAATGTTATTACATATCATCAATTCCATAATTCCATATCAATACAATCCAGACTCTATCACATTTTATTACCACATAATTTCATTTAAAAATAGGTTTTTAAGAACCAACGTTTTTAAAAGCTGGTTGCCCTAACAGGCTAGACTTTCAGTTCTCAGAAATGCTGTTCTAGTGCTCAAAGTGGAAAGGGTACAGACAGATTGGTCTGAATAAGAGTAGCTGTACCTCTGCATTGCACAGGGAACCAAGGAAGATTTTCAAATTAGGCAAACAATATTTGTAGGTTTTATTGATTGAATTGTTCATAATAGTCCAGAAATCATAGAATTGTGTGTTATTCTACACTTTTCTGTGGAGAACCGTGTCTGTGTGCTTCCTTTGCAGTGATACTAGGTAATGGCGCTAGATGTTGGGTACAGGGATGATTTGGATGCAGTCAGAAATGGATTGGTGTTATGGTAGTATCTTTCCAATTTGTATAAGTAGTTCTTATTCCTTAGTTTGATGTGGTAGCCAGTTAGGTGTTTTTCATCCATCCATTCATTCATCCATTCATTCACGCACTAATCCAGAGTCTGCCAAGTACATGGTATGTGCTTGGTAAACAAAGGGACATAGATTCATTCCTAGCCTAAGAAATCTCAGATTCCCGGGCTCTCAGACATTTAAATAAATAAGATGCATTGTAGAATATACTAGAAGGTAGGACATTTGGGAGAGAGGGGAAGCCTGGAACACTGCTTACCAATGGGTGACTGAATGAAAAACTGAATGTACTCTTATTAGTTTGGTAGGGCTTCTCTAACAAAGTACCAGACTAGATGGATTAAGTAGCGAAAAGAAGTGCAAGTTCAAGGTGTTGGCAGGCTTTGTAACTCCTCAGGTCTCTCTCCTTGGCTTGACAATTGCCACCTTCTCTTCTGTGTCCTCTCATGTTGTCATTCTCCTATGTGTGCATACCCATGATGTCTCTTCCTGTGTCCCAAGTTCCTCTTCTTATAAGGACACTAGTCGGGTTGGGTTATGGTCTATCCTAATGGCCTCATTTTAACTAATCACTTTAAAAATTTCCTATCTCCAAATATATCCATATTCTGAGGTGTTGGGCATTAGGGCATTAAAGTATTAATTTTGGAAGTACATAATTTAGCTTACAACTTCTGAAAAGGGAGACGAATGGAGAGATGTCAGGAGACAAAAGCCCCAGAACAATGCCTACAAATGCATCCATGAACGTCTTGTGCTATGTATAGAAAGTTAAATTAGAACTTGTGCAAACACAAACAGAGGGACAGATTTAGCAGATTTTTATTGGATTTGATGATTAAACATTTATGCAAATCACTGAAATAGTTTTTGCTGTGTGAGGACACAAGGAAATAGGAAGGTCTTAGAGAACCACAAAATTGCAGAATTTCTATGTTTTCATTAGAGGTTCTGAATTCAGGCTACAAATTTATAATTATCCCCTTACATTCAGGTTAACAGACTTGGAGTGATTTTCCCCAGCTAATACCAATGCAATTCTAGAGATGTTATATATAGTTTAAATTTTGTTTAAAATCCAAAAGGCATACAAAATTTAAAAATAATAACTGATATATTATTTTTACAGGGTGCCAAGTATTATCCTGAGCTCTTATACATATTATCTCATTTAATCTTCACAAGGATCTATGAAGTAGCCATTATAATAATTCTCATTTTAGAGATGAGGACATTGAGCAGCTAGTGATGTAACTGAGCAGAAGTCAACAAGCTTCTGACTCTAAATACCAGTTTAACTGAATTCAACCACATTTAACAAAGTGATTTGGAGAAAAGTACTTTTTGTATTGACACAGTCCTAATTTCCAAAGATTCAGCTTAAATGTAGGTCAGAGAAGTTTTAATTTAAAAAATTTCTCAATATCAAAGCTAGTGAGAGTTCTTGTTGCCTACATTGCTGCAATCTTTAGATATCATTTAAAGAAATAAAACATTTGATCACATTAACACTCCTGTCAATCCAAAATAAATGAAGTGGGTAGATGGGCAGCTATTCTTTTCCCCCTCCAGGGATCTCCTTAATCAGTAGATCATTGCCAGAGAAATGGACACATGCTCCTCAATATTATTTGTATGTCCTGGAGTTGGCGCTTCAACAAAGAATGGTCTCATCTTCTATCGCACAAAGACATGATGGCTTATTCAAAGAGCAAGAGAAATATGGAGCAAATGTGAAAAACATTTGATGAAATACATGACAAGTACATATGCTCTGCCTTGATTAATAAATGAAATTGCTTGATTAACTTTTAGAGAGATGATAGGATTTAACTCATGCCAAAGAGTGATAGTCTTGTGTGCTGAATTTTAGCAAAGTGATCCTGACAGCTGTGGTTTGGGGTGTAAATATGGATTCAACCTCTTTCCTTAGACATCAGGCATCACATATTGGATGCAGGGCTTGGGAAAGACGTGCCAATGTAGTCCTCCTGTCCAGATTGCCAGTCACTTTCCTGGTTCAATTTTGTATTTATGTAGCTTTCAATATGTTCTTTAAGAAGGTGAAATAACTTGTTCAATTGCCTTCATGATCTATCAGAGCAATAACTAATTGTTTATCTGATAATGCTTTTAGAAAAATAGTTCTAATCAACTTTTGTCCAGTGAGACCCCAAACCTTCCCCTAATGATATGTGTTACTTTTGGAAAATATCATATTTTAACAGCATGCTTGCTTATTATGTATAAATCAGAATCAGAGTCAATATCTGAGAATGTTCCATTTACTCCAAAGAGAAATGTTCACTTTTATTTGGAAAAAAAAGTCTTGGCAGACAAGCGGGGAACTACCAGATGGAGGAGGCTGTGCCACATGGATTATAAGTTTTTCCCTCTCTTCTTATTGATGTCTTAAGTTGAACATGTTCCATCTGTCCACTCTCAATAATGAATAGCGACTTTTTTATTGTAAAGGTAACAAATTCCATATAGGGTAAATGAATTCAAGCATATAATGAAATGTGCAAGAGTCAACGCTCTGTGCTGGGTAGATGTTGAGGATTATGTGGGCAAGTGTGGAAATCCAATACAATTTCTGGAGCACAGCATATTTTCACTTGGGGAGGGCATTAGAAAAATTCTCTCTCAAGGCCTCAATTTTGTTCCCTAGGGATTAAAACTATGGATAAATGGTTTGTATGAATTGTTTGAATTTGATTCATTTTTAAGAATTTGTTAGTTCTAGGAAAATAATCATTTAAAACTAATTTTCTAACACATAGAATAAAATATTCCCTATTACATTAGTAAATTATTGAAGAATACTAAGTCACCTTGGTTACATGCTGACTACTATATAATTCCGGTTTGTCAAATATGAAGATAATGTTTTAAATCTTCTTCCTTCATAGCTTTGACCTTTTTGAAGTTAAGTCCTCTAGTTTGAAATATTTTTCTATTTTGTGGCAAGGACAGTGGCATGTCTACATTTAACACTAGTATGGCTATTCTGTGCTTTTCATTAATAATAACATCAATATTTCATTATTGATGCTATTATTACTAATGCCTATATTTTATGATAATAAATATTATTTAAGTTTTGCATATTTTAAATTATTTTGGTGGGACTAAGTCTTTATTCTGTCTCTTGTTAAATGGGTACTCAAAACACTTCCAATGGAAAACCAATAAAGGAGTCATATGATTCTTTTATTGTTTAAGCAGGATTAAAATTTAAGCAGCTGTTTGGCCTGGTTGCTACATATATTTTAAAGCCTTGGTTTTTTTTCTATTTTTTATTTTTGTGAGGGGGTAGGGTTGTTATATTATCAATGAGCTTTGAAATGCTAACTCCTTAAATAGTTTAAGATGCTTAGTTTTAATTTTTGATGTGACAGTCTTGTCTTTCTGTGACTGGATTTGGTATTCTGGTTCCTCTTCCATCTGGAGTTGGAAGTTGCCCTTTCTTTGCTTACAGATAATTGAAGCCAACCAAACTTGTTAAAGTCAAAACCAACAACACCATGCTTTATGACACGCCTCTGAGTTTAGTCACAGACTTAGTAGGTTCTGCAAATGGCACAATTTATGCAGTGGCATGTCAGAAACTTAATGCTGTAATTTTCCTCTTCCTAATGGAGAATTAAGAATCTAAAGGGCCTGAGCTGTTCACATGGACTGAATCCCCACGGCTTGGGTGCAGAGGTCTTGCAAAAATTTAGTAAGTGAGAAGGAGAACAAAGATTCTTAGTTGGAGGGGAAAAAAATTAGATCGCCTGTGGCTGAGAAGCTGAGGGGGACAGGTAGGCACAGTGGGGTGCAGGATAATGAGGCACATGGCAAATCTGATGCACAGATGTTAAGCCAACTGTAGCTCCGGCTCCCAAAGTTGTGCATGCCACAGCACCATGCCTCAGGGCTATGTCTACACCAGAACATTTGGAGCAGTAAACGACGGCAACATTAGGTTCAAATTAATCTATTACTCCAGAGCTGTGAAATGTTGGTTGCTTGTTTCAGAATTACATTGCCTGTGGGTGAAATGTTTTAGGTAGATTTTAATGCATGCTCATGACTTGCTGAGGAGATTAAGAGGAGAAAGGGAAATTAGAACAGTTAGGAGAGTTGTGGAGGGGCACATTTCTGGTTAAAGTATATGAAAAAGTATTACATATTTCACGGGCAGGTCTGGTCTCCTGTTGGCCACCTGCTGGGCTTGAAATATCCCACATCATAATGAAGGCAGGTTTGCAGAAGCCTTGTAAATACTTGAGCCCTGCAATTGAAGAAGGCAGACAAAGGCGGCTTTGGGGTCTCCTGGAGACTTTTGAGGGTTAGGTCTGTCAGGCGGGTGCTCCAAATGAATTTGGTAATTTATTATTCTGCACTTGTTAAGTGGAACATGTAAAATTTTGCATTTAGGTTTTTACCCTCACGAGTTTAAGGGAACTCCTGAGTAACAGGTAGCCTATGACATTTCAGAGCGTATTTCAAAGTCATCTTGCCCTCCTCCCTCTGTCTGTGTCATCTCACTGATATCGACAGGTCTCTTTTCACAAACCTGTGTGGTTTTCAACCCTCTAGTTTTCCAAACTGGAAAAACTCAACCTTGAATTAACCTGTAATTTTTTTTGTTTTGTTTTGTCAATTAAATAGTTTATTCAATCAGGTGGGGGAAGAAACCTGTTTGGAAGTATCTATAAAGAAGTTTTTTTACAATATTGTAGTTTTTCTTATAAAAACACTTAATTGAAATGCCTAAGAGCTGCCCAGCACAAAAGTCAATAAAAACCCTAGAATAGAGTTTATAGGGGTTGTCTATGTACATAATTAAATCCTTCAGGCACTTTAAAACTCTGCAAAATAAATGGTTATGCAAGAATAGCCTGCTGAGAGAAGAAATGCTTGTATCAGCTTTAACCAGCTGCCCTGTGTTCCATGTTTCTGGGTTGGAATGAGAAAGCTATTAGAACACTGGAAGACTGCAAGCCACATACAAATCATCTTTGTTACTGACACTTGGGGGAGTACTTTATAGTGGCTGTCAAGTCCAATACAAAACATGGTTTGTGCCTGAAAAAGTCAAGTGCCATTATTTAAGAAGAAGATGCTAGTGATCCAAATAACTGAACAACATCCAGGATCTTCATTGAGTTTAGCTGCCACAGAAGCAGATTTATTATTGGGTCTGACTTAAGTAAATTAACATGTAGGTTTGCATTCTAGATTTGATGGAATAACAAAGGTTAATTACTTGCAATGATCTATGTGGAACAGGAGTAAAAGGGGAAGAACTGTATTTAGATTTCATTTCACCATTCTTTAGGGAATACCGTTTGAAGAGATGGGATTATTATGGGGGGGCAAAGGAAAGAGTGCTAAGAAAAAGAGGGGGGAAAAGAAAGAAAGCAAGCAGTCTAATGAATGTAACCAATAGAAAAATTGTAGGTTTGTTTCTCTCCCTGGCCCTCAAAGTTATGATAAATGATAGCACAAGGAAAAGATAACCTACCATGAGAGTAGGATCACCAAGGCCAAATACTAAAACTCCCAGCTGACTGGCCCATACACTGCAGCCTCTGTTCGTGTTTATTTTTTCTGCTCACTCTTGGTTTCGTCAATCAGTATGATAGACGATAAGTCCTGACTAGAGCAGCCCGAGTCCTGCTCTCTCACGGTGGGTAGCATGTTGTGGTTGGCGCCGTGCAGTCGGAGGATCGCCCGCATCAGGAGCACCAAGGGGATGAGGCTCGGAGCCGTGTTCCAGCAGCCGGCTCCTTGGAGAATAGCAAGCAGGAGCGTTATCAGCGGAGAGTGTAGTTGCCAAGAAACTGACCACACATTAGTAGCTTTGTTTGGGTAGAGTCTAAGGGGGCTGTAGCTCACAGACTTGAGACACTTTCTGTTAAATCATCCCTGGTTTTAAGTGTTAAAAGAAAAGCTTGTTCAAAAAGAAACCATGGCTGATGGCCGCAGGCAGTCCTGTGACAAGAATCCTCCTCGGAGTCAGGAATTTGTGGAGTTCACTGTGCTGAGGTGCAAATGAACATCAATTAAAAAAAGAAAAGAAGGAAGAAGACTCCTCTCTTAGTCTACCATTTATTTCTAAATAAACTATCTCCTAACGTGCAAAACGGCATTCAAAATGCCTTGAAAAGCAATTTGTAAACACAATGGGAGCTTTAGTTAGCTGGTGACATATGAAACACTGTCAGTTAGCCAACAGCTCATCAGATAAATGGAATTTCCTGAATGCTCTTCACAGATCACTAATGTTTATCTGCTCTCTCAGCACTAATACTTTTTACATTTCATCCTAGGAGAAGATTTTTGCTTTATTTTGGGCATCATCGGAAACTTTTAGAAAATTTTCAGGATCACTAATTTTTTTTTTTTTTTTTTTTTGGAACTCGTTTTGTAGAAGCTCAGTGACTATTAAAAAAAAATCAAGACTAGGAGCCAAAGTGAAATTCTTTTGATATCTTGTGATGCAACATTGGTCAAACATTTCCTGTTCAACATTTTTTTCCTGGGTATTAGTAGTTCCTTTCTTAAGAACAAATGCCTCAGAGATCTAGAGCTCTCTAATTTTGTAAGAAATTTCAAATAAGTGATCTACACATCTTCTTCCAAAGCAATGCTTGATAGCAAGAATAAGGTAAACTGACAGTTCTCTTTGTGTAGATAATTCCCTCCCCACCCCCATTTTAGAAGTTTCACTAATGTGTAAAGGAATGTTTCCTCTTCCTTTAAGGTACATTCTGCAAACAAAATGAGCACTTTCTGATTCTAACTCTTTATACCTGGTCTTGCTACTTATAACTGCTGATGTATGTTAAGGTGAAACTTAACACGGGAATATTAGTTTTATTTCAGTTAATTATGTTACTAAGAGCCCATGAACCCTAAGATTTAGGGTTGGTCTGTTTCTAGTTATGCTGCCAAGGTTTTTCCTTGATGGAGGGGGTCTGTTTCATTCTATTTGGCCTCTCCACCTTTGTAACCCCTGGTTTCCTCTTTTCCTGAATCACAAGTTTACGTTCTCCCCTTCTGTGAGAAGATTGAATGCTTATTCAACTCCTAAATGACTATGGTCACAAAATATCAACAGTGATTTTTAATAGATCTTTGCCTATCAAAATATTGTTGCTGAATAATAGGGTAAAGGTAGTCGTGGTTGCTGATAGGAAGGAATCTGACTATTAATAAAAAGCAGACAAGGGTCTTGAAACAGTACTTCCACTGTTGCAATTTAGACACTTTATATTACTTTATTTAGTGCAACACCTGCAGCTACTCACATTGCTGGTGGCTGAAATAATCCAGGTCCACACGGGGAGAGTATTACAATTTCATTGTGCTATTTGTGCTTACTGTTTAAGCCTTTCTCACAGGAGAAAGCATTAGCTAAGTGTACAGTAGATAATAAAAAGGGGGATTTGGACTCATCTGTTCCACTTAAATCTGTCTAATAAAATCTCCCTTTGCAATTAGTATTCGGCTCCTCTTCTACCCCTGTCTGGCATCTGGAAGGGGATAGTGGCACAAACTGGCATTTGTCGAAGTTCTTTTTTTTTTTTTTCATTTGTCCTCACATTTCATGGTTTTGTGGATCATGCCCTCTTCTGAGCCTTGGAAACAGTATACACTTCCTAAGCTCCACTTCTGCAGATGTTATAATGGATTTCGGATGGAAGATGTTTGCGATCTCAACAGGAGAAAGAGGGTGCCTCGTTTTCAGGCAATAATAACAAGCCATTCTTCATCTTTAATTGACAACTTAATTTAGATTTCAGATGGGTCTCTTTTAGGGATGCCTTATTTTAATTTAAAGCCCAAATGCTGATAATCACGCATCCAAAGGCATACTCTATAAAAAGTTTGAGTTAAGCAAATTTCCAATTCAGGCATAAAGATGTGGGGTAAGGCTAAAACAGAGCTGGAGGTCATTTCTTCCTCATCTGTGTTGGAATAGCTCAGAGTTCAGGGGATTCATACCCTTTTGACTTTAATTGCTCTGGACCCACTGAGGCAAAGCAATGGTGCTCTATTTGTTTGAGGGTCAGGGAAGCAATCACAAAGGCTTTCAGAATATTTTCAAACATTTAGGGCAGATAAACAGTATTTAGACATTTTAGAATCATAAAAGCAGTTTCTAGATAGTCGTCTAATTTCCTAAACTGTGCTCACTGAAGTTTATTTGGTTATTGAAACATTAAGCTTAACCAGTTGTGTTCTTTCTACTTTATGAAAATGTAGACAGGAAATTATCAGCAAATTGCTCGTTTAGAATTAAAGACAGGAAATGAACTTCAGCAGTTGAATTCTTGTAGTAAAAAGCTTCTACCTAAAGCATAAGCAAAGCCAGAAAACCTTGCTTTTATTTTTAAGTCTGGGCTTTGTTACATCAACACAATAGATTTAAGTACTCTGTCCTCGTTCTCCTCAAAATTTCCATATTGCTTTTTACAGTATCCACAACTGTTTCTGTTACTAATTTCCTCGAAATTTTTAGAATGTAACGGGTGCTTCCATTCTTTTCTTATTTGGAACAAAATGCAATTTCTTGGATTACAGTAATAAATTAATGTGAGATATGACTCAGAAATGGTAACTTTGCTCATTTATTTATGAGGACACCCAAAGCCCTGAACATCTCTTTAAGTTCCCACATTATTTTATCTGAAATTACAGAACTTCTTGATTACTATATATTTTAATACATATTCCTAAATAGTTAATAGGTTTCCCTCAATGTGAACTTTTCAAGCTATTCCTTCTTGAAAGTTATTACTTAGCTTTTATTCTTTATATATTATATTGTTAGTATGCCCAATATATCAGTGATATCTACAAAATAATTCCTGTACTTAATTTTCTTTTATATTTTTGTGTTGCCATTTTTATTTCTCCATATATTTCAAATACTCTAATATTCTTTAAAGTTTCCCTTATTGGTATTACATTATTTAAATAAACCACAGACATAATTCTGCTCCAACAAAATGATTTGTACCATGTCTGACTCTTTTGATTACCTTTAAGGAAAAATGAACTGCTTTGGATTAAACAAGAAAAGAACTTCAACTTTAGCCAAACTTTGAACCATTTACTCAACTTAGTATAAGGAAGTTAAATAAGCTGGTTCTGTGATTATTTAAATTTTGCTTTTATAGCAATTCACGTGTAACACTTCTTTCAGTATTTTGGAACCCATAAAGGCAAAAATTACATTTCAAAAACTACATAATACTAATCTATTATTATAGATCCTTGTTATATAGCTATTATGGTGAAGACATAATATATTCAAGTAAGATATAAATTAGTATAAGACATTCTTGGTATTTATTGGTATTAAAATATTATAGAATCAATAATATTAAGTTTTAGTATATGTAAGTTTATAACCTTTTGTTAAATAACTAAATCATGGATGGAAATTTTCTTAGATGTTGTCCTACCACCATTTTGAAAATGAAAACTCACTTTTAATTTTAATTTTTATTCTTTTGTAATCAAACTGAAATTCCCTTATCTGAAATTTATAGGAGATCTTATTTAAGAGAGAACTGATTTTCAATTCTGATATATTTTTCTGGGTCGACTTTATGTCTTATGCAAACTTTGTAACAGAGTCCAGGGGATATTTTAGTTAACCACTGGAAGAGTTCCCTCCAAATTGTTTTATTTAGTCATTATTTTGTTCAATGTTATATTTATGGATTCATTTGTTTGTTTGTTTGTTGTATGGTTCTTGTTTGAGTTCTTCATTTAAAAAAAAAAATTTTTTTAGTTGTAGATGGACACAATACCTTTATTTTACTTATTTATTTTTATGTGGTACTAAGGATGGAACCCAGTGCCTCACACATGCAAGAAAAGCACTCTACCACTGAGCCACAACCCCATCCTGTTTGAGTTTCTTACCTTAATTTGAAGCGTATAGTACTCTTAGCTTGGATATGCCCAAGTGTAAAATTACTGTACTCATTTTTGGCTGCAAAGCCTCATTTCAGTAACTTTGTTCATATTCCTGTGAATGTGAACTAGTTTCCCAACACATAGATCTAGACATTTAATGAAGGAAGCATGACTATATTCTAATTAGCAAGAGATTTGACTTAAATCTGAAGTTCATGCTGAAGCTGATATTTGAAGATAATTACTGACATTTATGAATGAGAGATTTTTGAGGAAATCTTCATTTTGCTGGAGAAAAAGATCTTAATGGTAAAGAGGAAGAAAGATGAAGTTAAGTGCCAATATAGAAAACTTTGAGATGAATTTTAAGAGACATGGATCTTTCAAAATATGATGAGGTTTAATTATAACTTTAAATTTAGCTGATATAGTTACTCTAGGTTTTTGCTCTGGTATTCAACATGTGCAGTGATGCTTGGAAAGGGCACTGTTAATTTATGATGGACATTCTTTAGTTCATAAAGTAGTATGTCCATTTACCAACCAGTAGGTGCCAGGTGGGTGTTCTTTCGGATGATGGGGACTCAAGAGTTACCACGGCAGACAGATTCCTTGCCCTCAGGAAGCCTACGTTCTAATGGGGCGAGACAGATGGTGTGTCAACAGAGAAGGGTTACTTCATATGACAAGTGCTAGGAAGTTAATCAAACAGTGTTATGGGGAGTGACGGATCAAGAGTGATGGGGGGCTGGGGCTCAGTGGTGGAGTTTAATCCCTAGCATGGGGGAAAAAGTGATCAGATAAAGTAATCACTTAAAATACCAAATGTTGTCCTATACACTATAGTGAGTCTCACAATCTTTATGTCATTCAAATCCATCTGTACCTATTTAGGCAAAAGCTCTGACTCTCATGCTTGATGATAAGATGAAAAATTTCAGTATTACTTACATTAAAGATGTTCTGCTTTTAACTTGGTATGTTTTTAATGTGATCAGTCTGGAGGAATGTTCTCATGGAGCTAATCCTGACTTAATGATAATTTGATGTATCATAATCAATTCTAGAAAAACTTATTTTCCACTGTTAACATGTCATCCTCATGGATATTACGTTACTTACTGAAGTCTTAAAGCCTTTGGTTCTATGTTTCATCTACTCAGAACTAATTCAGGAAGAGCTTCATCCAGATGTTTTGTTTATTTGTTCCTCAATTATATGTATGAGATTTGAGAATTTATGAGATCACAGGTCAAGTGAAAGGTCACAGTTGAGAGGTCAAGTAAGAAGCTAAAATTCTCAAAACCAAAGAAATGACAGGACAGTTCCAAATGAAAGGTCAAAAGTCAAGTGACAGACGCCATGTAGATGAAAGCAATGGTGTGTTTGTTGAATGTCTGAGCATACTAACGTGTCTCAGTATTCATACACACAAAGCCAAAGGTTCTTAACCTTGCAATTCATGATTAATAATAACATGCCACTGGTTATTATTTAAATATGTTATTTATTCACAGAGAAAGTGTTTATTACATAAAGTAAAAATATTTTTTCTTTCATTGATTGTTATCAGTTAGGTTACCCTTTCCTGTGATGGCTCTTTGAGATAAACACAGAACACCTGAATCTAGGAAATTTTGAACAATCTTTTCTTTTTGTCAGATGCAGGACCCTTATACATGGCAGATCCTGTGAGATGCTCAAAAACTTGAAAATTAGTCTGAGGATGAATATTTTCTTTTAGAGACTTCAAATTGATACCCCCATGTGGTTTTATTTCTTCAATTATTCATTCTTCATTTGCTCATTTATTTTAATAAATAGAAGTTGAAATCCAAGTCATTTTTGGTTATTTCTGTTGTAACACTCAAAGAGACAGTTCATTAGTGAGAAAAAGTTTCTTGAAATATCATGATTTGGACAGCATTCCCAAGTTTCATGTGCTAGTTCAAAATATCTTTATAATACTTTTCTTTTCTTCTTTTTTTTTTTTTTTTTCAGCGCTGAGTACAGAATCCAAGGCCTCACGCCTGCTAGGCAAGCAATCTACCCCTGAATTGAGAGCATTCTTTTTAAAGAAAGAGCATTCTATTAAGGGCATTTCTTTTTTTAAGCAAAGTGGATTAATTATAGGAACTATGAGAAAAAAAAAAAAAAACCTCCATTACTTGTCATTTAGGGGACCTAGGAGAAGGAAGACATAGTGGTCTCTTTAGGACTATGACATATATTATTACTATAATTTGTTCTTTCTGTAAAGAAAATTAATTTTCTTCTGTCTTAGTAATAGAAACATGGGAGTCTGTAATTCTAATCTAGCCATAGAATCTATCACATTATTTTAGAGGATTGATAAATACACCTATAATCCCAGCAACTCGGCAGCCTGAGATAGGAGCATTGCAAGCTCAAAGCCAGCCTCAGCAACTTAGTGAGACCCTAAGCAACTTAACAAGGCCCTATCTCAAAATGAAAAATAAATAAAAAGGGGCCAGGGATGTGGCTTAGTGGTTAAGGGCCACTGGGTTCAATCCCTAGTACCAAAAAAAATCTTTTTTTTTATTCCTCAAAAATTTTTACTTTTTTTATTATTTATTTCTTTGATTTTTTAAATTTTTTTTGAGGAATAATAAACACTATGCACATACTTGGGAGGTGTGTGTGTGTGTGTGTGTGTGTGTGTGTCACTAGCAGTAAGTGATTCTTTGGGGTTTAGGGACCTTTTGTCAATGATTTGTTTTATGAGTTGTACAAAGTGACCATTCTTCAAAAACTCAACATTTAAGAGATGTCTCTTTCCATATTCTAGAAATAAACAGCAATATTATATGACAAACTCAAAAAATGCATTAGTACATTAGGATTTCCAGCTGCAAAAGGGGGGTTCACCAAGAGAGAATCTCCTTTAATACGTGGAACCTTTTGCTTTCTGCCAAGAGAGGTCATTAGATTGGACTCTTGTTTACAGGTAAAAGTCTCATTGATCATAATAGAAGTCAGTGGAAAGCCAATAATATTTTAGAATACCAAGTTTTAAAATGGGCTTAAATCATAGAATAAGTACTATCATTGTCTAAGAGAAGTGTTTATTTTTCCTAAGTTTTGCCTTTCATATCTCTCTCATAAATTTTTTTTTCATATATACTTTGAAAAGCTAAGGGCAAGCCCTGAAGGGTGAAATATTGCAAACCAATTAAAAACAACTGAAGTGAGATTCTAAAATACAGGAGTTTTCCAACTCATGAACAATATTTAGAGAGCTGGTTAATTTTAATTCCTCTGGGAACCATAAGTCTGGGCATTAATAGGCTTAGAGTGATAAAAACGGCCATATACTATGAACATATAGATGGTATTGTCAAAAAAGAAGCAATTAGTGGCAAAGAAAGCATAAGTATGTACACATATGGTGAGCAGGTTGACATGTAAAATACGGCCAGGAATAAGAGCCCATGACAAAGGAGAAGTGGAAGTTGGGCTACTGTTTTAACTTAGTTACACAATAGCAAATAAATGAATTGCACACAAACCCATCAACCTAATGATCTGAAATAATTGAAAGGTTTGTAATAAGTTTGCTAGATGTTTTAAGCAGAGAAGAACCTACAATACCCAGCTTTTCTTAATTTCCTTCTCTTTCCTTTTTGCTTTTTGTATTTTCCCCCTTTCTTTTCTCATTCTTTTTCTTTTTCTTCTTTTCTTCTTCTCTTCCTCCTAGATTGCTTTTATATGTCTCCCTTATCTCCAGTTTTCCTTCTTTCTCTTCCCATCATTTCCTTGATGACATAATTGACTAAATGGATAGTTTGATTCAATTTGTGTGATTTAAAGGTACTGAAGAATCTTGATGGGATCTAAAATGCTGATTTTTCCCAATCAAGGAAGGAAGCAGAGAAGGGCCAAATGACTCTTGACATTTTTCTCTGTAGTCATCATTTGGACAGCACAAAGCACCTCTTAAGGGGATAGAAGAAAACACATCTTCTTTGGCCCCTCTTCATTCGATCCACATTAAGTCCTGTGTGTCCATCTCTAACATCTATCTCATTTATTTTCTGAAGAAAATTATACCATGAACACATTTCTATAGGAAGCTGACCTAAAGGACACATTTACATTTCAATTTTTAAAAGTTATAAAATTGTCACTATAAAATGTAACAGGCAGGTTGTTACCTTATCTACCATTTTATAGATTTTGTGTCACATTCAAGAGAAATAAGTGGATGTGAAAAGGAAATACATTTTAAAATCTGATAACCAGCAACACATATTTTACTCCTCCAAAGTCAGGAAATTAGGAGACAAGTACAGGTTCATTTCCAGCATGAAAATCATACTACTGTGACTAATTTAGGTACAGAATACTCTTTATAATGGAAGGCACTGTAGTATGGAATAAATAGGAATAATTTTTAGTATGATTCTCCATCTTATTCCTGTTTATATTGGCTATGATTCTTTGGGGGTGGGGTGTCATCTTTCCCAAAAGCCAGTTGCTAAAAGTTAGTTTCACTGGCAGAGAAATAAAAAAGACAGTCAAGTGAGGTTTTGAGAACACTGCAATTAGCTCTGTGCGCATGGAACTGCTTATCTGCCCACAACTGGGTCTGAGGAAGCTCTGCTCAGTATTTATTAGGAGTTGAATTTATATGAGAAAAAAACAGATGCTCAATTTTGCTACCTTTCCTTTTAAAGTTTAATGTGCTGTAAAATACAAGGATCTGTACAATTAAAAAGAAGGTGCTTTTGCCCTTTAACTTGTGCCAAATGCCTTTTGTACAGACACCCTCCTGTTTCTGCAAAGCACCCAATAGGTAGTCCATCCCCAAATGAGATTCCCCATTCCTTATGACCAAGATTGCCATAATTTAAGTGAAATAACCTGAAGAGTCAGCCAATGAGAAGTATTTTCTGTATTCTCTGGGGTTGGCCCAGGAGAAAGCACCATGTTTGAGATCCAGGTATTCTAAAGAGGCTCCTTCAAAGGCGGCTCCAGGGTGCCCCGCGATAATCGAAACTGGGAAAACCAGTATCAGACGTCAGTATCTTTCCTTTGGATTTGAAAACAGGAAATGACTTGGCATTTCTAATCTCGACTGGGAGACAGGCCCTGACTCCACAATTACAGAGCATAATTACCCCAAGCTCAGTAAGAAGAACCCCCAACTGCTTGTTGAGGACCTGCCAGGAAACTGACCTGGGTGAATGGTCTGGAAGAGAACATGAGGTGACAAGAGGCTGAGATGCCATTTTCAAGTAAATCTACATGAAAGGGTTGCTTAGAAAGGTAGAGGTTGTTAAAATCAACTTGGCACCGGGACATACCAGAGTTTAAACTGAGAAACATTGGCGACATGCAGTGTTTGGGGCCTGACTCGAATATTCATAGAAGTTTTGAATGTGATTTAAAAACATCTTTCAAGAATTTTACTTTTTAAAAATTCTCATTTTCAGGCTGTATCACAGGCATAGGTGAACATGATGCTGGCTCTTAAAAATTTGTGTATACATATATGTTTTTCAAGTGATTACTAGAGTCCCATGTAAAATAGGGTCAATAGTCCCTTATATTCCCTCTCTGCCTCATTTGCCCCTGCAAATATGTAACTCTCTATTGATGTGTCTGATGTTGCTCTCTCCAAATTCACAGCTCAATGTGATTCCTATGCCAGTTGCAATACATAAGTTCTTTGATGATTCCCCATTTGCGTGTGTGTGTGTGTGTGTGTGTTAAGATCAACCTTTCAGCTATTAAATTGACTTCTAACAAAAGCTTTTGTTGTGGTTTGCTTATATCATGCTTGGAAGAACAGCAAATAATAGGTTACAGTAGTGGAGCTGGAACATTTCAAAAGACATGATTCTTGTGTCCAAGTTGTTTTTCACGTTTGTTGTAGAACGATCTCAAAATGGCAATTTTTAGGCATGGTCTTAGAAAGTGTACCAGAATTTGGAGTAGCTCAAAAAGGTGAATTTAAGAGAAAAATGAGAACTTCACAGAATTCTGGTACTCAGTTTCTTCTCACGTGGTCAGAGAGAAGAAAAAGATTTTGAAGTGTCATTGGGGTTCGTGTTGCCCTGGCCAGGCATTATGACCTATATGCACTGGGATGGGAGCAGTGGACACCATGCATGGTGGAACCGAGCTGCTCAGGACTTATACAAGAATGCTTGAAAGTGACATTCCCCAGCATTGAATGTTTGATACTCAGAACTAAGAGCTTAGAGTAGAAAAGGTCCCTTTTGCTGAGCTGAACTGTGGGACTGTTTGAACTGGACCAAGTATGATATATAGAGATATATTTGCATAATACTTCATTAGACAACCACTTTAAATATAGTGAATTCTTACCTTAAGGAATAATATCCGGAGTCCTTCCTTGGCCATGGGGCCAGGCATGGTTTTTCCTCTACTTCCTGATTCCTTCACTCATGTCAGGGCTTTGGCCACATGATTTCCTTTCTGCTCCTCAAAGTTCCCCCTTCCTGGAGTGCTTCTTTCCAGCTCTTTGTGTGGAAGGCTTATCCTAATCTTTCAGGTCTTAGCTCAAATATCACTTCCTCAGTATGAACCTTTCTGATCACAGCTGTCCTAATTTCCAACTTCTCTTTTTCCCTCCTAATGCTGTCATTCTGTTTACTTCTTTCATGGCACTCACCATAGGCCATAAGTAGCATCTTAGTTTATTTATGCATTTACTTGTTGATATAGGTCCCTCCTCTTTTGCCCTGTGAGAATATAAGCCCCCCAAAGTCAAGGCATTTGTGCATCTTGTTTATATCTTCATTCCCAGTACTTACAACAAGTGTCTGCTGCCAGTAGGTGCTCAATACATGATTTTTGAATGAATGAATGAATGAAAAACTGAATAAAGGAAAAATCTAACAACACATATACTTTTGCACATGCACTGTTTTGTTCGAAAAGTTTTAAATTTGATTCAAAAAGAAAAATACAAAAAGACAATCATGAGGAATCTGAGTGATCCAGAGTATAGGGGAAATAGCATCTAGAATTATAAGGGACATTTAAAACCAAAAATATTTTAGGAATATGTTATAGGATAGGTTCTTATGATGGAGTGAAGGATAAGAGAAAAATGTACATTTAAAGAAAACAGGAATGGTGAGTTAATAAAAGTGAAAGCTACAGATGCAGTAAGTTATATTATTTGTTATTATTTTAATAATAATAACACATTTGTGCTCATAGTTGGGGAAAAATTATTGAAGATCCTGTGTGTAAGGATGGTGGTAGGGAGAAAGGAGCAATTTTCTTTATGTGACTCCAACTACTTTTCTCCATTGTGAAAATAAGCTAATAGATGGCCTTCTAAATGACCAAGTAGGAAAGACAATTGAAATAAGTCAGGGGTAAAAGTTAAATTGTGACCTATAAAAGGCAGAAGCTTCTTTTCCTCTCGTTGATGAAGACTCTGAGACCAAAACTGTCAGTCTCATTTCTGTGGGTTCTATCAGAGCAGCATTAAACCAAACCAAAACAAAACAAAAATCACAACAAACAAATAAAAATAACTTAATGTGAGAGTTGGAGTTCAAAGTAGAAATCTTCATTTAGAGTCTGATATTTAATAGATGCTCATGAAACTTTTTTTTTAATTAATCAATGACAAAATTGAGGAATTAATTAGTAACAAATTGATATTTTGGAATCCACCCAAACTTCCTTTAGAAAGACTGGGCTACCTAAAATATCCACCAGGAAAACCACCTTTATTTACCCAGGCATCCCAAAGAAAAGCTTGATCCATTGTATGAGGTACAACCATTGCAACATCAGACCATCAAGGAGACACAATGCTTCCTATGCCACATATCTTAGGAAAGAAAAGAAAGTGATACACTTGACATCAGGAACTTGTGAGACAGAACACTTTTCTTTTGGGCACTAAAAGAGAAAATTCAAAGAAAGCCAAGAGGATGAATTTAAGTCTCACAGGTTTGACCAGGAAGGAAACGAGGTGAGTATGTGTTAGTGGCTCATGAGAAGATGTAACTACTTCATGATTCCAGAGAAATGTTCTGTCAAAGACAAATTAGAAGAGATAAATTCGAAGAGAATATTTATGTGTTCAAGTATAACCTGTAAGTAGTTCCCTAAAGTAATCCTCCTAGATAGAAATTGCTTCGACAGGTCAAATATGTAATGAAGTTGGGATCTTTAGCATTCTAATCTTTTTTTTTTAATTTCCTTTGCTTAGTTTTATTGTATTGAATCAGTTCCATGTTGCACCAATTACTTTTGACCCACAAGAGATTATGACGTGAAAAAATTCATAACTGAAGGTAATCCATATAACTGATTAGAAACTAATAGTCTTCAATATTAATAAGATTAAGAGAGTGATACTTCTAGAGGTTTCTGAGGTATGGAGAATCTCACACACACAAGTAACTCTCTCTAGGGCATAACCAGAGTTACCACCTGACCAAACCACTCAGACAGTGTAGGCCTCCCTTTTCCTAATGACCTACAGGGTTGGGGCCATCAGAAGTTATGGAATACAGTAGACATAGAATCTGTACTACAGGCCATGGTGAGCCCCGTGGGTCACTTTCATTTGTAAGGTTCCTCACCTAACTCCCTGCTGATGACCATCATTGGCCCGGGATAGAGTCAGCCTCTCTGTGCACCCCGGCTCAAGCCCCACCATTCACTGACAGGAGACTCCATGGATAACTAGAGGCTACATGGATAACTAATTTCAGGGCCTTTTGTTGCACATTGTAGTTTACTGTTAGGTTGCGATTGGTTAGGTTAGGTTCATCTGTATCTGTGGACTGCCTTGTGATTGCTGGTTTGGATGGCCACCAACCACTCACAGACCTGTGACTTTGTAGCAAACATATCCCCAACAGACCTGAAGAATCTCTGCAGCTCCTGTACAAGGAGTTGGTAAGGCTGGCCTTTTCTTTCACAGCAGAACAGATTTTTCTGGAACCCCCTGGAAGGTTTTACTATAAGTAAACGGATCATTGACTAAAAAGCCAGAACTGGCATTTCCAAGCCAATGCAGTTAACACCCACACTTATGTTGGGCCATATGATCAGCATGTATTTTATCAAGTATTTTCGTGTTTTATTTAAGAAAACTTTGAATAACATCGTCACCGTGTCCATTGTTATCACACCCAGTGAGCCCAAATATTAGTGCATAGTGTGAGCTCTGAGAGTGGCCAGTTTGGGGTTTAAAAGTGTGTTTGAATTAAGAGCATAAAAAGCTTTAAACTTTTAAAACTGCAGACTATTGTATCCTTCTAACTCCAGAACAGCTCTGTCTAATGCTGTCCAACTTGGCAATAAAAACAAAATGAAGAAAGCCGAAACACTTTTAGACTCACACCAAGTATGCAGTATTTCAGCCTGACAGGATTATTCCTTGGCTGGAGTGACTTATGCTGGAAAGGGAAGTTTGCATGGAAATGCCTTTGAGGTTAATTGTAATGTCATTAGTGTGATGCTATAATCACATCTCTGAATTTCCTTCATAAATTTCTTTTCTATTTTTACCCTGTTTTTATTTTCAATATACTGCTTTCGTGAAAAAGTCTACTGTAGTCTTAGGAAAATGCACCACCCCCCTTTTTTAAAAGCCTCATGAAAAACGGATCTCTGCATAAATTGTAGTGTATAAAACACGATAATCTGTTCTCTCCTACTTTTCAGTTCCTTTTTATTCCTTGATCGTAACCCACTCCCTCCCTCACGTTGGGTGAATTTGAATGATCAAATTCAAGTGGTAGGTACTGCACCAAGGTTAGGAAAAACAGGTCATGAGCTAGTATTTATTTCCATTATGACTTCCCACTACACTATCACCCGAAATATGGCAAAACCACCATAGATAATTCTTTTTAAGAAAATCATCTGTTTAGCCAAATCTGTGGTAGATTTGTGGCACAGATGACAGTAGAGGAGGAACTGGGTATAAACCACAGAAACTGCTCAGGAACACTGCAAGATTGTTGTAATCACAATGTATCCAGCTACTTTGGCTATTGTCGTCTGTCTGTGGTGACGGAAGCCTGGGGCTAGCCAGTAGGTTCTTTGGCGTTCCCAGCATTGTCTGTTCTTGACCTTTGAATGCATTTGTCTCAATTGTTCTTGAGCTGTGGGAGAGAGACTCTCAGATGAGAAAACAATTGTTCCCACTGGGGACACTGCATCAAACCCACCCTTTGCTTTGGGCACACTTTCACTGTGACAGAGGCCCCAAATTTGGTAATGTTGCTTTTCTGTCTCCCATGGGTTGATATCCAGTTTTGGAAATATATCTGCAATGTGAAATATTGTCATATTTCTAATCTTGTTTTCCTTTTAAATCAAGCTATTTTGTTCTTTTACAAAGAACATATGATTCTTTTCACTCATGTTCCTTCTCCCAACACATTTCCTGGGCAAAAAGTTTGAGTCAGCCTGCCAGTCAAGAATGGTAATGTGGGGCTGGGGAGATAGCTCAGTCGGTAGAGTGCTTGCCTTGCAAGCACAAGGCCCTGGGTTCGATCCCCAGCACTGCCAAAAAAAAAAAAAAAAAAAAGAATGGCAATGCTTTGGTTCAAATGTCCCACATTATGGTAGCTGGTTGAAGTCAGAGCCTATTCACGCCAGAAAACCATCAGTTCTTATGATCTGATATAGAGAAATGAAAACCTCTACAGAATTTCTCAGAAACATTATTTCTCAGAAACAAATAAAAGATTGTTTCTGAATACCTTTCTCAAATCAAATGACTAGAGATTTTCCTGCACCCTGCCATCTATACAACAATAACATCAACCACAAACATGTTTTTCTTTGGTTCAATGAGCAAAATAGAACTGCTTTTAATACAGTTCTAAAATATAGCAAAAGTCAGTTAAATTTCTTGCAGTTGATAAGAACTTTATGTGTAAGATCTCAGTAAGTGAACCCCAGGAAACTCCTTTGATTCCTCTTTCCATTATTGATCATTGATTATAATCTCTTTAGTAAAGAGGAAACATCTACATGTTTTGGCAAATATCTGAAGGGAAAACAAATGTAGTTTCAACTCTCTGTTGCAACCCTAGTGTTATCTTTATGGCAATGAGCACACACTCCATTTTCCCTAAATTTTCTGCACTTGTCCCTATGTGAAAAAAGAAGATTAACAGTTCCTCTTTGGCCCATCATAGATGCTTAAGAAATATTAACTCTAGGCATAGACTAATGTGGACAAGTTATAGAAAAAGTATATTTTTAAGGTTTGTGAAATAATATTTATGCAAATCATGATGTTTAAATCAATAAAATACTTCATAGGGACTGCTCACAAATTATTCATGTTCATAATGACTCTAGGAAAGCTCTCTGAGGGACTAAAAGGTCCTGTGGAAACTCACACTGGACTCCTTACCCTTGTCCTTTTTTTTGTTCATGTGAAATTAGGTAAAATAAACATAAAAGTAGTGTTTGCGGTGACCTGTAAGGGGTTCCTGGTCGCCCATATGCCAATTTTACTTCCTTGCACTGGAATTCAAAGAGAAGTATGGGGCAGGGGGAGGGAGCACCCTGAAGATGAGGTGATAACTGACTGTGTAGGGATGGAGTGTGTGCTCAGAAGTTATCTCTTGAGTTAACAAATGGATGGAAGAGATGAGGGAAGCTCACATGCTGACAACAGGAGACTTTGGCTAATTTCCCTTTCCTACCTCACAGAACATTTATGGAATCATTCTCTTTGTAGGCTACTTGCTTCCTTTCCAGATACTTCAAGGAAAGGTCTTAGGATGAGCCCTCTAATATTTCTCTTCCATCTGTAAGACAAGAAAGTCGAATAGGGTAGAAAATGGAATAGGGTACCCCCATGTATGGGTCCCTTTTTAAAATTTTTGTTCTTTCAAATTTGACATGGAATATTTGGGAAAAGATAGAGCTAAGGTCACTCACTTTTGATAAGACCAAATTTATTTTTTTTAATTTCTTATCTTACTTCGAAAAACACATCATCTTGATTGTCCTCATCATAACCTCAGCCCACTCCATTCCCTTTGGTTTAGAGATGGTAAAGTCTGAGGCCAGGGCAGCAGAATCCCAGCTTAAGCAATACCAGTTCTGAACAGGTAGACTTGGGGATATTACGAGTGAACTTTAAATATCTCTTCACTTATATTTAGGATGCATTTTGAAAATTTTCCATATTATTATTATTTTTTGTACCAGAGATTGAACTCAGAGGCACTCAACCACTAAGCCACATACATCCCCAGTCCGATTTTGTATTTTATTTAGAGACAGGGTCTCACTGAGTTGCTTAGCATCTCACTTTTGCTGAGGCTGGCTTTGAACTCACAATCCTCCTGCCTCAGCCTCCCGAGTTGGGATTACAGGTGTGTGCCACAGCACCCAGCTCCATATTCTGTATTCTTAATATTATATAACTGGGTGGAAGTTATACTAAAATTTACTCATTAATTCCAAATGCTGTTATTTTACTCTGAAAATCAGTTCAGAGCTTTCCAAATCAGTACCTTCCTTGGGTCTATCATTATCATCTCTGTTTTCATTTACCTGAAAATTGTGCTCCTTTGAATTAACCATATATTTAAGGATGAGAAAATTTGACCAATGTATTCAATTGACTGTGAACTTTTTTTTTTTAACTTGGTTTTGGAAAATACACATATAAATTTTGCCAAGAATTTGCCCCTTAATGTTTAATCTTGTGGCTTTCAGGGGAAATCTAATTTGTATCCTTCGTTTATGCTCGGCTCCCCAGATTGCTGCACTGTTGGCCAAGTGCTGGATGGCCTTACAGTCCATGGGGTTTTTCAGGTCCCTTCTTTCTCTGTGGCCCTGTTGCCGTGTTTCACATCCCTCATTGGGTCAAGTTTTAAGTTCAACCCAACTATTTAAAAATTAAGTCATACCATAGACAATGGGCTATTTAGGTGTTTGTGAGACTTGGAGAGTTATTTTTCTACCTTCTTCCCATCTCTGCTGGCCACACTGTTTTTACTGTGGGGTTTGTCGGGGTAGATCTGTATTTGATGACTGAGGCATGGGACTGTTGGGTGATGTAACTGACTAGGGATAAAACTGCAGTTTCCCATATGTGCAGGACCTGTTAGGCATATTGGGGTTGAGTTTAGAGAGCACTAGAATGCCAGGTTCGCCTCCCTCCCACCATTGAGCACAGAAATAATTTGCTTGGGTTTGTCTTGTTGGATGGTCCCTACAGTTTGACCAGACTCCTTGCCATTGTTTCGAATTTCCATCCACTCACCTCTTATCCACATGCTCCACCACTGCCAGCCCTTTGCTTTACCCATCTAGAACACAGACCAGAAGGCTGGGGATGCTAATGGGTACAGCAGGAGAGGACATTCTCCTTCTCCTCTCAATTACTCTTCCTATATCTAAGTAGCTTCCCATCATACTCCTATGCCCCTTAGTTCAGATACCACATCACTTCCTTGAAGAAAGATTCTCCATTAGTGTGGTACTTTGATCTTGTTCTGAAATAAAGCCTTTCTATGTTTTGGGGTAAAGGCTTATTCCTGGCACCTGATGATCTGTCTTATTCTACAAGGGGTGTGTGTGTATGTGTGTGTGTGTATTCTCATACATATATGGGAATAATGGGGACATAGAAAGGACCCTAGAGTACAGTAGTCAAATGTCACTTCTAGGCTCAGAAGAAAGTTCTAGAGCCACCATTTTTCCTTTCTTGAGAACTTATGGGCTTTAAACATGGTAGAAGCACTGGGCATCCCTTTGTGTCTTCCCTCCCAAACTTCCTTACCTGTATCCCTACCATGTCCTTCATGTTCTGCTTCTTAAGACCAGGATCCCAGCCTGCCAGAGGATCTCCCTGAGGCCATATGAGTCACTACTAGTGGCTTGAAACTTGAGAAAGGATAGAGGGGCTGCAGAGTCTAAACCAGAGGAAATAAGAGTTTGTGACATCCAAAGTAAAGCATGAATATCTCTTCCTGTGTGCGTATTATTGAATCAGGTAGATACTATGGTATTTTTACTATTGATAATAGAATACTTGTTTTGTTTTAGTGCATCTGTAATCATCAAGATATACCTATGACAAAAGATACCACTTTCACATTATGTCTAAGGGAAAATCAATTCTAACTCCCAAGTAACCAATACCAGACTGAATTTGTACAACCCTATCAAATTTTTGAATTGGAAGTTATTTTATCCCAAAAACTTGTATTTAAAATGTGGGCTCATGGACATCAAATTTGCCAATATGGAAGCATGAATCCTGATAGCCGTTCTCATACCACAGACTTAATGATCTCCATATTCAGCTCACTGTTCTATAGATGGAGAAACCAAGACCTAGAATGGCAGAGTCATATCTTCTCTGATTCCTTAGAATTCCTTGACTCTGCATTTTCTTTTTTAAAAAATGCAAAAAAAAAAAATCTAATTGTTCCATGGAAGAAGGCACCGTTCATTATTAATGGAATTTCATTTTATTCAATTTTGTGGTATCCACAATAAGATTATAAAAACAATAATTTGATTTTGAAATCTTTTCAGCTTCAGCAAGGTTACTTTGTGGAGTTGGAGATAAATGACCAGAAGAAAACTTCACAAAATTAGTGTTTACACTTAATCTGGCAACGAGCTATAATTTGATTGGTAAAAAATTCATTTGGTGTACCTCTGGCCCTTTGCTGCTGGATAATGAAAATTTATATCTGCGTTTCAGACATCTGGGGAGGGCCTGACAGCTTTGGGGCTGAATGAAAGATGATGTCACACTGACCCCTGTCAGCATTTCCTCACAGACTGGTTACCCAAAACCCAACAGCAGTCACACTTTTTTTTTTCCTCTGCCAGAGCAGACTCTCATTTTATTTTGGAAGGTTAATGACACTGTAAATCTAATAGGCCATTTTAGTGCCATCATGTGGATATTAAAAAATCATGTGACCAGTCAGGGCACCATATGTGGGGTTTGCTGTTGTCTAATGGCAGGAATAAGAGGCTGTAACAAGGCACTGAGGGCAGCCAGTGTTTGGAATTAATTTCAAAACCATGGCTACCTTTAAACTAATTTGGAATCTCTGCTAATGATTATTGCTTGCCATTTCAATTAAGTTTGCCTTAATAAGCTAGCTAATATTAGATAATGTTAGACCCCAGAAAATTCTTCATTACTTATGAATTTATCAGTAACTCATATCCCAGGGTGCAGCATTGCCCCCCACAGAACCTTCTGTGATGATGGCGGTGTTCTCCATCTGTGCTCTCCAGGGCTGGAGGTTCTAACCACATGTGGATACTGAGTACCTCGAACATGGCTAATGGCCCAAAGAATGAAGCTTTAATCTTAATTCATTCCAATTTAAATAGTGACATGTGGCCTCTGGTTACCATTTTGGGTATTGTAACTTAGAACAACTGTAAGACAAGACTAAGTTTATCAGAAAAAACAGCAAAATTGATTTCATTCTGGCCTCTACCTTGCCTCTCACTGGTGCCATATTTGAAAGACCACGCTCCCTGGTGACAAAGCTGAAGTCTGGTTTGTCTTTGTCTCATCATAAAGCCTTTTGTCCAGAGTCAAAAAAGGTAGAACAAAGCAATGGATAAATGAATGAGTGAAATGGAGACATGGATAATGAACAAGGAAAAGCATGCTTTTCCCCATTTTTTTTTCTTTTTGCCCTTTCTTTGAAGGATAGAAAAGTTCATAAAACTTGACAGCCAGAGGAATCCTTAGTGATCAATTAGCTCACTTCATCCAAAACCAGAACAAACTTCTTCCAGGAGCTACTACCAACCCTCCCTGAAACACCTCTTTACAGTCCTGAAAGCTGTGCTCTTGAGTAGGTAAAATAGAAAGCCCATCGGTCCAAGTGACTCCAAGGCAACGATGGACCATTTCTGTGCACAAAACTCAGACCTTTGCACAGAAAGAACTTGGGGAGGGAGGAAGAAGCAATTCTCTTTGGACAGTGGGATCATTGATGTGTAGCCAGACAGATGTATGTAAAGAGAAGCTGAAATAATTTCCTCTGAATTGGTATTTACTGAAGTATTCTTAAATAACTATTCATGATTATATCTTTTTGTGCTACCCTCATAAAACTATAACAAAGATGATGATTACAGTGATTATGTGATTATGATGATATTATTTCACATTTATTTACTATATGCTATTTCAGAAATAGTGTTTGATTCTATTCTAAAATGATTTAAATTAATCCTTACACATTATGAGGCAGTTCTAGTATTTCCCTTTTTTACAGATGAAGAATAGGAGAGAATATAAATAGCTTTCTTCAGGTTCTATAACAAATAAAAACAGAAATGTATTTTGAATCCAAACAACCTGACTCTAGAATCTATATCAATAAACATTATTCTATACTGTTTCTTCCTCTAATTTCCCCCTTTCAATTTCATTAATTGGTCAATTCATTCAGAAAAAAAAAAAAAATGAGACTCTTCTTTGGGCCAGGCAGTATTCTAGTCAACAAAGTCAAAAATTTCCTGCCCTCCTGGACTTTATCTTCCGCTAGTAAGAAAAGACAGTAAATATAAAAAATATATATGGTTTGTAACATGTAAGTGAGTACTTGAAAGAAAAGAATAAAGCAATAAAGAGGAAAATAAAGTGACAGCAGGTGGGGGGAACATTTAAAAATTCTAGGTAGGAAAAATCTCAATGATAACTTTGAGAAAAGAAGTAAAGGAATTTTTCTTTCTAATTATATGTGAAAACTCCTAGTCTTTTGCCAAGAAGAAAGTTGATTATAAATTCATCTGTTAACTTGGGAATGATCTTTTTAAGATTTAAAGACCTGAGATGAATCAGTATTCCACAGGAGACAGAGAAAGGGAAAATGAAGTACTTCGTCCATGAAGTTATTTTCAACGGATTCTTTGGTTCCTATGGCATTACCCAGTTTTTATTTTGTTTTGTTTTATTTTAGCAAGGTGAGGATAATTCACTAAATTTTATAGCTACACAAAACACCACAGTGTTGACCCTGGGGCCCCTGGTCATGGACCTGGTACACACGCACCGAGGAGTTTGACATGGTTCAGGAGTAAAGCTTACATAACTTTAGGTACTTTTTGGGCAGCAGGTGGAAGAAGAGGGAAGAAAGAGAAACTTCTCTGTTTAACTCTCATGCCGGTCCACCCAAACCCATTGTCACTGTGACCTTAAATTGAATACAATACAAGAGCCTCTGTGAAAGTAAAATAGTAAGAGTAACTAAAGAGAGGAATTTTTAAATTCCCAGAATGAATGTGGTCAAGAAGTAGTAGATTCCATGCGTACCTGGTAGAGAATGATTACAAAGTACAAGTTACAGACCTCATGATGTAGTATATTCAAACTCAGAAAACTTCCTCATAGGGCATGGTCTTCCAGGTTTTAAAGTCTGCGTGTCAGGCCGTAGGTTGTGGCTTTATCTGAGAGACACTCTGCCTCCCCCTGCCTCACCTTGGGTGCATAGCACCCCTTTAAAATTCTCATCCCGATGGAAAGGGAAGTGTCCTTTTGTGATCCCTGGCATCACTTCCTGTTTTTCCTTATAAGCTTCCCACCCAAGTTGTGGCATTGTTGGGATCTTGGCCTAAAGGAACTTTCCATTACATTGGCTAGCCACTAGGGACTTTAGTGTATACACCTGATTTTAGTGTCCTCCTTCCTCTAAAAATTTAGAAGTTCTAACTGCAAAGTAAATAGCAATCCTGTTCTTGCGATCTCTGTTGAGGGTTTCATCTTATATTACAATTTTTTTTTCAGAATGTCACAAATTGTCACATTACTTTAAGTGGATCTTCTTTCTCCCTGCAACTTTTCAGATTACGTGGGCTTTTAAACCAAATGCATTTTAAAAGCACACAGTAAGACTCCTCTTTCCTTCAAAATAGAAATATAAATTCTCTTCTAGATTCTCAACACACAGATAATATTACTGAAATTTTAGCTTTGCACAAATGATAGTGGTCAGATTATATTATCATGAGCACTAGTTTCATTCTAACATTATTAAAAGAATGGTAATGAGAAGGACCAAAAATTTAAGGTGTATAGTGAAATTGTTGTCATTTCTAGATCATGCTATAAATACCCATTATGCTTATGGGTAAGATAAACTATACTATGTTGTTGTTGTTTTTTAAATAACTTTTAAATCATGGTTCAATTTATTTATTTTGTTGTCAAGTGTTTCACATAAGTAATGGTGAGGTTATGTTAATTGTGGGTCAATTTCCAAAAATGTAAAGACTTTGCTAATTCTTATCTTCCTGAACTCAGTTTTAAGTACGATGTTCTAGCTCATCACAAACTGAAAATGTAACATTATATCTAAACCTTTCCTCTTCTTCTTGTCTTCTTGTATCTACAACATGTTTTATAAAAAGTCAAAGGAAGACTCCAAGAAAATAAGTCCAAGTGTAGCTGTAGGTCATTTGTACAGGCAAGAGATGACTAATCTTCTCTGTGGAAATCAAATATAAATGAATACAGAGCCAAGTGGTCAGAATGTCAAAATGCACATCATTTGATCATGAGTTCACCCTCTAAGTATGTGACTCTGGTCATCTCTGCTGTAGATTATCAACTCTCCTCTTGTCTAATTGTGCAAGAAGGTCAAGGTCAACCTAGAAGATGGATATGCGGTCAGCTGTTCTACAGCGCTCCACACCTGTGTATTTGTGTGGTTAATAGAGACCTAACAATGCCATGGTGGATTTTTATGACTCAAATTTTGGGGAAATATATTTATTTTGTTTTAGTAGTCGATGTAAATAGTGGACATGGAAATGATTTAATGTACTTTTTTTGCAGATAAATACTATCAAGTTTTTATTGATAGACTTGCACTCTTTTTACTATTGTATCCTGCAAAGTTAAAATAACATTTCCATAGTTTTATAAATGCTTTTCTCATTTTACAATATGCCATGAAATTTTAATAAGATTTCCCCAATATTAAAAGACATTTTTCTGGAATAATATTTTATTGTCTCTATTGTATGAATGTATTAGGTTGTAAAATGTAAAATTAGTAATATTTGACCTTTTTAATCTATAATACACTATTGGGGTTTTTGTCAGTTTGTTCTTTTGATACTGGGATGATTGAACTACATCCACAGCTACCCCTAGAGACTTTTTTTTTTTTTCCTTTTTCTTTTTGGTACTTGGGGATTGAACCAGGGGTACTCTACCACTGAGCTACATCCCCAGTCCTTTTCACTTTTTATTTTGAGATAGTTTCTTGCTAAGTTGCTAAGTCTAGTCTCAAACTTGCTATTCTCCTGCCTCAGCCTCCCAAGTTACTGGGGTTATAACATGTGCCACCTCCTTTGTCTAAACATTTTTTTTGAAGAGAAGGTTCGATTAAATAAGTAGTCCATTTCCCCCCTTATTTTATAAATAGCAAAAAGATGTATGCAGGAAGCTGAGAGGAATCCCGAAGACCCCACAACTTGGCAGCCAGTGGTCAGATGTCATTTCAGAGACTTGGGAATGTTTTAACTATTGCTTTTAAGATGGTACACCTACATCTGAACACCACTGGAAATGACAACATATTCCTATCCCATAAGTCATGAAGTCATGAATAAGTAACAGAGAACTGCTATGAATTTGGTTAAAACAGTAAACCTTTTGAGAAAAAAAATTAGATTGTGGTCATTTTGACATTGAATTATGGCAACCAAATAGTTATTTTCATCATCCTTCCATTAGACAAGAAAGACTTGGAATTTGGGAATCAATGATAGCAGCCAGCAAACTTTCTCATTGTGCAACAAACAAGAGGTGGAACCACTTCTGAGACGACTCCACTCCGAGGTCCAGAAAAATTAAGGTTGACACTAAAATAACTTTGGCTAAAGTACAACTCACAGCAAATGCTAAATAATGAAAAAATATGTCTTTTAGATCTAAAATTTTCTGGGTTGTGAGAAAATACGGAGCATAAATCATATCCAACTATTCCTGGCACTAGGCCTTCAGGATGCATTTGTTTGAAATCAAGGGCCAAATTGCCTGGAAGAGCAAAACTGCTAGATGCCAGCTGAGGCGGAATGCCAGCCTTGGAACTGACACATCATTTCTGTAGAGATCCATGTGCACGACCCTAGTTTGCCTTCAAAGTAGTTCCCTTGAATTGATTTTGTAAATTAACAATATTAGGCCTTCTGTAGGATAGAAAGTGCATTAGTCACACTGCTCTAACTTTACCCAGCAAAGCAATCTATTGTTCTTTTGTAATAAAATGGTCCCAGAGAGGGGTGAGGGTGAATTTTGCCACATCAGGTAAAAGGAATCACATTCAGTTTTCAGACAGGTTTAATGAGGAATTTTAATAATGAGAGTAAAAATTCAATGAGCATAACTTCACTAAACAACTCTTAAAGGGAAACTGAACTGGCTCCTGTTTTTACAAGTATATATAAGCATCATTGAATAGGTGCTAAGCATCGATTGTTCCAAGTGAGTGAGGACATAGGATATGGCAAAAATTCACAGCAATTTATTACCAGAATGTTTTAAAAGAAAAGGAGGATTTCAGAAAAGGAGGATTTCCACGGATTTGTTTTTAAATTCACCATAAGTGATTAATCTTTGTGTTCCATTTTTTGTCCAAGGTCGGTTTTACACACCATGTAAAATTGCTTCTTTAGAAGAAAGTCTGCTTTTTTCAAAAAAGGAAAGAGGAGGAGGAGGGGAAAAAAAAAAAAAAAAGAAAAGGATCTCCTGGAAAATACTTTATAAGGCTTCTTTCACATTGGTTTTTTTCTTCTTTATTTTGGGAAGAGTTTAATCTGAGGAATATTATATAAGATGTAATGGGAGTGCAAGATAATATAAATTTAAGCAAGTATGACTGCTTTCAATAAATGATACTGATTTTCTAAATCCAATTTCTAAATCTGCCCTTGTATTTTTAAAATTCTGTGGGAAAAGCCTGGGCATTTTGTTTTTTAAATCTTCATGCTGCTCTGATTTTATAGAGGGAATTCTACCTATAGGATATTTTTCCCCTTGTAAAGTTTCAGTCATTTATTTTAATGGTGGAAATTTTTACTGTAATATAAAAAATAATTATGTTGATAACTCTAATTAAGGAAAGTAAATGTATCAAAAATCCAGGTAGAGATAAGTAGTTGCAGTATCATTTACATGATTTCTCAAAATTCATTTCAAACTATTTACCTAGTGGACTTCATTAGCACTGGGATACTCCATGAATTAAAAAGTGTGAGAAAGAGAGAGAGTTATATAAAACAGACAACAAAACTTTTCCCCTCATTGAAATTTAACCAAGGGTTTCTGAAAGCTATTACAGAAAAAAAAAAAAAAAAAGCTTTTGCTTTTTATGCAAATGAAGTTTCTTAGTGTTATTATCTTTTTAATTTTAAGAATAAATGCAGTGCTTCTGAGCTCTATTCTTTCTGTAGGCATCAATGTGTCTCTTCCAATATATCTTTTCTATTATTTATATTAAAGGTTTAATCATATGATTAAATTAAATTCGACGAACATGTATTGCACTTCTGCTGTGTGTGAGTGTAGGTTTTGCCTGTTGGGAACTGGCAAAGTAAGGCTTGCTTAATCCCAGTGACACCCATACATGTTATTTGTTTTAATGTTGGCTTTCACAAAGTCACAGAGGGGATCAAATATAGCTGTAGTGCTTTCTTCAACCAAAATGTTTTAGCAATTGAAAGATGGGGGCAGTGTAGACCCTAAAAATGCTTTGAGATCGTTAGATGAATGGGATCATACAGATGTGTGTTACTGCTAATTCTTTGTTCTCAATCACTTGTTTTCAAGGACACTAAAATCCATGTAGCCCCTAAAAAAGATAAATAAGGGCAAGTCACTTTTCTTCCTCCAGTCACAGACTAAAGAAATTATTTCAGATAATATATAGCCCTTCAGCCATAGGAGCAGGAAGTGTTTACTACTCAAGTAGGGGTCCCAGTTGGTAAAATAAACGGAAACTTCTGGTCCAGTTTTAGGACCCTCTTTCAAATAAAAACTTCATTTTCTCTGGGCAAATAAATTGGTATTATTGGGAAAATATTCATAAAGTAGAGGCAGTCTTTAAAGAGTACAAAAACATAACTTTGCCCCCCCCCTTTTTTTTTGCTGCTTTAATAAGGGCCAGTTAAGTTTGTTTAAAAAGAGAAATCTAAAGCCACCCAAAAAAGCTGATGGCATTTCCTTCTCTGATGATCTTTAAAACCGGTTCAGGCTCATCTGTTTAGAATTATTTAGATGTGCCTCTATTTGAAAATGAGCCCCAAAACACTCCCTCAGCAGGATGAAAATTGAGAATGAGTCAAAATGGAGCAAAAAGATAAATATTTTACATGGGATAAACATTTCTTTAAAAAGAAGAAATAAGGAAAAATTTTAAAAGCCACATGATAAAATTAACTAAACTCTTGTATATTCCGTTATTTTTTTTGCTTCCTCTTAACATTTTTGATCTTCCAGAATACTTAAGTCTTCAAAACTAAACCTAACTTTACATTTCACAGACATCTTTCTCACTTTTTCACAACTCTAAAGACTCATTAATTCAACAGATATTTTTTCCAGCACTTACAATGTGCCTAAATTCTGCAGGTCAAGTATAAAAGAGATGTTATCTTTTCTCTCATGGAGCTTCCATAACTGTGATGAAAATGAATTTTCTATCAGCAAATAAGTAAATCCCCAACAGTGACAAATGCAAAGACAGAAACCACACAGGGAAAACATTCAGCCTTTGGTTTTTTGGGTTTGGCTTATTTCACTTAGCATGATATTGTCCAATTCCATCCATTTATCTACAAATGCCATAATATTATTCTTCTTTATGACTGAATAATATTCCATTGTGAATATGTACCACAGTTTCTTTATCCATTCTTCTGTTGAAGGGCATCTAGTTTGGTTCCACAATCTAGCTATTGTAAATTGAACTCCTATAAACATTGATGTGGCTGTGTTACTGTAGTATGCTAATTATAAGTCCTTTAGTGGGGGTGAGAGAAGAATGCAGAAACTTTAGATTATGTAAGGGGAATGAGAGGGAGGTGGAGGTATGAAAAATGGTGGAATGAGACAGACATCATTACCCTATGTACATGTATGATTACACGAATGGTATGAATCTACATCGTGCACAACCATAAAATGAAAAGATGCACCCCATTTGTGTACAATGAATCAAAATGCAGTCTGTATAAATAAAAGAATTTAAAAATTTGAATGATTAAAAAAAACGCACAGCGTGATCTGACATAGATGTTGGGATGAGGGGGGACTTTAGAGGAGGAGGTGAAAAAAGGCTCCTTGGAGAAGAGCTAATTGACTGGAACCTGAATGAAAGAAGGAGTTGGTGATCCAAAAATTGGGAGAGAAAACATTCTAGAGAGAGACAGTAGCAGATGCAAAGTCCCTGGGGCAAGAGCTTACCATATTTGGGGAACATTCTGAAAGGCCAGAAGCATAACAAACGAGGGAGGGTGGAAGAATGAGGTTATTGCAGTGGGTGGGACTTGCAACTCTTGGTACAGAGCCTACAAAGTGGAAGTGGAGAGTGTACTTTTTTTGCCTGTGTGGCTCTGTCTTCACACTGTTTTGAAGGACACATAAGTGATTACTTGTTAAGTATGGCACTCTCCAAGTAGCTTACTTAGTACATGTTGCTTTTCACCCTGTTCCTTTTATCCACTGACATAGTCAATTACAATCCTCATCCTACAGGCATGGGAGTATGGTCGGGATGTGGAGTGCACATTCTAAGGAGTCTGGGTTTTATTCTAGATGAAGTAGAAAACCATCAGAACTTCCTAACAGGGGGACGGCACAATCTGATTTTTGTTGTCTAAAACACCATTCTGGCTGTGGTGGGGAGAACCAGTTGTATCCATATTACTAGACAGAGCCTGCTGCATTAAATGGAACTAGCCTTAAGGAATGTAGTGGAAATGCAGAGAGGGATGTGGACAGTTTCTAGATGTATTCTAAACAAGAACCCTCAAAGAACTATTCTGATGGAATGGATGCAGATATGGAGAAAAAGAGAAATCAAGAATCACTCCT
Source organism: Sciurus carolinensis (assembly GCF_902686445.1). Lineage (NCBI taxonomy): Eukaryota > Metazoa > Chordata > Mammalia > Rodentia > Sciuridae > Sciurus > Sciurus carolinensis. The sequence continues at coordinate 40,207,319 of NC_062221.1, read as the reverse complement.
AGTTTTCTGGCTTGGGAAAATGGGTGAAAGGTGGAGCCATGTGGAAGACAGAGTTGACTGAGGAAGGAGAGTGTTGGTGAGAAGTGGGTAGAGAGGAGGCTCCATTTGAGTTAGCTCCCAAACTTCAAATGGAGGTGTCCAGTAGACCACTGGATATAAAGGTCTGAAACTGAAAAGTGAAGTCAAGATTCTGCATGTAAATTTGGGAGTCATAAACATAGATGAACTTTAAAGTTCCAGAACTGGGTGCAATATCTTAACAGGAGAGTACAGAGAAGGGACGATAGCTTAAACCTATACACGCTCAAGTACAACAACATCTAGAGAAAGTTCCAGGAAAGGAATTGGGGTATGACTCTGTTATTTAGGAGGAAAATCAGTAGTGTTGTGTCCTGAAAGTCCATGGAAGAATATATGTGAAGAAAGAGAGCATCTAATGGCATATAATGCTGCGGAGAAAGATGGGATCATAGAAGCAAAGGTGGCTGGCAAATTCAAGAAGGCCAGAAACATGGAGGAGACTGTCATGTTTCTGCCCTCTATGCCAGGCAGAGAGCTCTAGAATAGATAAGAAAAGCATATACACTATTCAAATACTTGGGATGATTGATATGTAGCAGTGTTTTTTGTCCCTGGGTTAATGTTTTTTTTTTACTAATTTGTCTGACCATTGAGATAGGGTACCAAACCCTAAGGTACAATTTTTAGGCTCTGTGAAAATAGAGAAACATATCCCCAAAAGATACAGAGCTCATATATTATACATTACTGAGGGAGATGTGAAATGTTGCTTCTACTTTGGTAAATGGTTTAGAAGATTCTTACTGCATCATTCACCAATTCATTCATAGATAGCTACAGAAAACAATGAAAGGAATATAGGTCCTTGAAAGCAATTGTGAACACTATCGTATTAGGAAACCAGAAGTACCCAAATATCCATTAAAAGTTGAATGAAAAAGCAGATTTGGAGCTATGAGGAACTGGAATATTGCTCAGCAATGAAAAGGAATGATACTTATATATGAAACTCAGTGGATGAATCTCTCAGACCTTGCATCAAGTAAAAGAAACTGGACACAAAAAGTACCTGCTCTTGGAGTACATTGATACATAATTCTAGAACAGAGAGACTAATCTATATTTATTAGTATAGGAAAACTAATCTATATTGATCAATAATTTCCTAAGGCAAAGGATGGAGAAGGGGAAATTGAAAAGGGACATGGGAGAACTCTCTGGGGCAGATATAACTATTCTATGTCTCTATTGGGGTTATGGTTATATGGCTATGTACATTTATCAAAAGTTATTGACCTACTCACTTAAAATGAATTAATTACACCTTGATAAAATTTAGTGAGAGAAAGAAAGAATTGAGAGTGAGGGGGGAGGGAAGGGGAGGGAAGCAGAGTGGGAGAGAGAGAGAGAGAGAGAGAGAGAGAGAGAGAGAGAGAGAGAATATCACTGATTTTCCTGATGAGATTCTTTGGCCCTGAATCAGTTTTTCATCACCTTAATAAACTATTCACCTTCTTGATTACTTAGAGAATTCCTCTTTTACTGGTTCATGTTTGTCGCTGTGTCACTCATTTACTGACAACCTAATATATGTTGTTTAGATTCTCTCACAGAGTCTTTAGATATTTTGTTTGTTTTTCATTCCAGGGATTGAACCCAGGGGTGCTTAACCACTGAACTACACCCCGAGCTCCTTTTATTTTCCACTTTGAGACAGGGTCTTGCTAAGTTGCTAAGGGCCTCATTAAGTTGCTGAGGCTGGCTTTGAACTCTTGATCTGCCTGCCCCAGCCTCCTGAGCTGCTGGGATTATAGGCATGCACTATCCTGTCCAGCTAGACCTTTACTTGGCTATTTTTTCCCTTACTTTAACACTTAAGGTAATTTAAACAAAATACTTCTATCTACACATGTATGTCTACATATGTTCTAAGCTCTATCATCACTTATTTGAGATATCTATAGTAATGCTATTAACTTGACATTGTTTCTTATTCAAATTACCACTGTTTATTTCTGGTAACTGACTTCTTGAATCATAAATAGAAGCTGTTATGATATTTGTCTTCATAGGTAGGTGTGTGGAATAAGGATATTTTAAACAAGCCGCACCACAAATTTTCATAAATGTACCCAGTCCTTTTGCAGATGTAGAAGACTATATTGTAATAGAAAGATCCAAGTGCTTTGGACTAGAATTAGACCTGAAACTCAGACTTGCTACCAGCCATCTAAGCTTAGGTGAATTCCTTAGTCTCACTGAATTTTAATTTCCTTATCTGAAATGAGGTAAAGTAATAATTACTTTTCTATCCCACCATAAAGTTTAAAGATAACATAGTAAGGTTCCTAGCATAGAGTCTGGCTTGTTACAAAGGCTCCAGATCCTAAATCATATCTTTTGATAACAAGGCAGCATTTGATTGAACCTAATAGGACATGAGGTAGTACCTGAATCTTTTATGACATTCATGATATTTGAGATTTTAAACTAGGATGTCAGGAAAAATCACCCACAACTCCATTAGGAAGCATTCTCGTTTGTAGAAATCAATGCAGTTGTTAATCTACATATACAACACTTCCATGCACACAGGCACTTGCACACATATGTATTTTTGTAGTTTGGGTGGGTTTGCTTAAGAAAGTTACCAGGATTCTGAAAGATAACTAATGGTCCTCTTACCCTATAAATTTTTGTACACTCTTTTCATGTAATGTGGATATTTAAAAAGAATTATTTCCTACACCAGTGATTACTGCATTTGCGATTTTACTGGATATTAATTATAGTTTATTCTCTGGTTAGTGTCCGCTCCTACTGTAAATGTGATTTCCGTCCTCTGTGTATCCAGATGGGATATTCTGAGATAGACTCTTCTTCCTGAGGATATGGAATTCCTTTCCAGGAAACATTGAGAACTATTCTTAACCTGGACTCCCATCCATCTTGTGTCGTTCTTCAGAGATACTGCACCTTCCCTGCTGCCTGGGAGTCATTTATATGTGCACTGTTTATTTCTCAGCTATTTTAGGAAGGCCTTTCTTCCTCAATGATGAAAGCACATCACCACAAAGTGATTAGCTATGGATAATCTCATAACTCCTTTGTTTAGCAAAGAGGTCACCATGCTTCAAGATCTTTTCATTCTTTACCCTATATCATCACTTTGTTTATATTAGAAAAATCTTAAATTTGCTTCAAAAGACATTTTTTATTAAATGTCATTTTTATACCCCAACCATATTTAATATTACTATTTGAGTATTATAAAATCATTGATTAACTTTGTTAACTTCAGATATTCACTAGAATCATCCAGAGATTTATTTTTCCAATATTATGCCTGTGCTTCACACTTAGAAATTCTGATTTAATACATCTTTAAACACTTCACAGGTGATTCTTAAGTGAAGTCAAAGTTTGAGAATGAGTGCTTTATATGCAGAAAGTTTTGGCAAGCATTAAAAATACCACATTCTTTGGGGTAATTGAGAGCTTTTTAAATACTTTCAAAGAAACGTGGAAGTCTTGAACAGATAGGCTTTAAAAGAGATAGCAAGGGCATAAGTGAAGTCATATTGCCAATGACCATGATTTTTCAGAAGAATTTTCCATTTATTTTTCACAGGGATCATTTTTCCCTCAAAAGGGAATTAACCAAGTAAAGGGACTATATCAGAAGATAATGTGATGATAGTGCAGTGAAGGAAATGTGCAAGATTTGACCTTACTTCCTCCCAGCCCTGCCAAGTTTGGATTTCTGGACAAGATATTCTCTGAGCAGGATTCTCACACGTCAGTGCATTAGAAGCCAGGAAGGTGACGTGTATGTGTGAGACAGGAAGAGTGGACACTGGCAAAGTGAAGGACTCACTTCTGTGCTCAAGGGGACTGTGGCTACTCAGTCCTGGTCAAATGTTTCTATGGGAGAATGCAAATTAAGTGTTATCAAATCTTTTCTTCTATAAAGAGAAGTATAAATTCCCCTTTTGGGGCAAAATTTTCCAATTATTACTATTAGTTATCTATCACCAATATGTTTGTATACCTGTTCATATTGTGGGTCTTAATTCATTCCACAGGTCACTATTTTGCAATATGGTCAGCCCTGCATATCTGTGGGTTCTGTATCTGTGGATTCAACCATATGGATATTGGAAATATTTTTTAAAAAATTATGTCTGTACTGAACAAACATAGACTTTATTTTTTGTCATTATTCCCTAAGCAATACCATAGAACCACTACTTACATAGCATTTACATTGCATTGTGCATTGTTAGTAATCTAGAAATGATTTAAAGTCTATGGGAGGTTATATGCAAATATTATGTTATTTACCTAAGGAATTTGAGCATTCATAGGTTTTGGTGACTATGGTGAGTCCTAGAGTCAATCCTGGATACCAAGGGACAACTATGTCAGTGTTAAATGATTTCTAAAATTTAACACTGACATAGTTAAATGATTTCTAAAATTCTTTCAATTCTAAAATTCTAAGAGATCTAATTTGGATGAAACATGAAAGTACTCCCTTGAGATGAGAAGCATCAATTTGAATGTGTGCTTATGTTGATTTTCCTCTTCCTGAACAATCCTATTTTTAAGTACCTTTTATCCCATCGGTCCTTGCATCTTACCTTATCTGATACATCCTAGAGTTGACATCTCAAGAATTTAAACAACTGTGGCTAATATACCGTATTTACAATATGTAGAGGATCCGGGTGTTATGTCAGAGGAAAACCTTGTCTTAACTTTTCAGAAGGGAATGGAATGTACAGCACAGTGTGGCTTATAAATCATTTTCAAATTAGTATTCTGTACATCTGGAGAAGAGTACGTTTCTACTCATGCATAAATTGCCTATGAACACATTTCAAAAACCTACGCTTAATCTTAGCAATGAACATTTCAAAAAGTAAATTAATATCTTCAAGGGGAAGAAATACAGTATATTAAACAGGAACCCACTAGAAACTCGATAGTTAAGAGTCTGTCAGCGTTTCCATTATAAACCCTGTTTTTGAGGGGTTTATAACTCACTTATAAAAATTCATCGTAGGCTGAGACTTGGCATGTAGGTCTCAGCCCGGCAGCTTGACGTGATATTAGGTCTGAAGGACCTCAGATTCTTGTCAACGGGATACTATTTTAAAGCTCCAAGATGAGGTCTAAATAAAGAGAAGGAGTGATTTAAACCCACAGAATCCAGGAACTGCAGAGTAAAACTAAAATAATTGCTCTAAGATCAGCAGGTTGTGGCTTGGTTTTGCAAAATCCCACACTGTTGTCTACCCTGAGTTTTACATCTCCTCTAGTATAGGGTGGGGTCAGCTTCATTTTCTTGTTTGGTTACTCTCAAAGTAACTTTAATTCTCCATTTAATAGCTAATATATTGTCTGTTGAGGTTACAGGTTTAGATGAAAGTTTATAAATGAGGCTAATTAACATCGAACTTGTAACTCTTTTACTTTTTTTCTTTCCACTTGATAAAAGGTATTCCTAGGAAGTAGAAATAGAGTATAAAAACGTCTTCGGCTGTTGTAAATTTCTTGTGTAAATAGCTTTGTGATATGTTGCATGTTTAAATTAGCACAATATGTATTCATTTTAAATATTGATCTTTAAGGAAGTCGTGTAATAAATCTGAATACTCTTTTGCATTACTGTTTACATTAGGTCTACTATAGATTAAGAGAGACAGTTGCCTTGTAAATTTAGTTGCAGAATAAGCAGGAGCATATAAATAATTCTGTTTCCAATTACACAGAACAATGATGATAAACTACAGGGAGCAGAGGGACGATTGTGCAGAGCTTGGCTCACCCGCAGACGCGGCCCAGGTCTGAGGATCCTGTGCAGCTGGCAACTGGGGCTATTGTTCAGATCAGGAAACAAATGCGAAAGTGGCACAGAACAAAACTCTATAAATGTAGCCCCAGCAAGATGCAGTTCCTTTCCAGCTGTAAAGTTTCTCAAGAGCTACCCGAACTATTTAAAAGCACAAGAACACAATTGTTTGGCTGGGTTGTGGCAGCAATTTGTCTGTAACAATGTTAAGTATGTTGTGGTACCCTTCGTGGGGAAAAACCCTATGGATGGACTCGATTGTGGTTTGGGGTTTCCACCTTCTCCCAGTAGTGGTTCTTGGGCTGTGGCACGAACTGGCCTTTGAACGATTTGATAGCTCAACCAAATTTCAGTTAGGAATGTTAAAACATAATGGTTGAAGATTAAGAATAAATTTGCACCTAAGCCATATAATTCCAAGGCCAAGATCAACCCATTCCCTTAACATTCCCATCATCCATTCAGGAGTGCAAATATTCACATGGAAATGAGGTTGGTCGAAATGTTTAGCTTATATTGGAAAACATATCTGCTAAGCAGCTGAGAAATGTATTCATTTCAGTCTTTCCATTTGACAGGGCTCATTCTCCCAAGTAAAATACTAAGAATGCAATGACAGCAACTGAAGCCGTTCCATTTCCTCTCCTGACTTTAATCTTCCCCTAGGAAAAATATTTGTTGAAATGCTATAATGTGTGCACATTGCCACTCTTACTTAGATATTTAAATACCTTTGACCCTCTATTTATTCTGTACGTCCAGCAAAGTTATTTTAATCTTTATTTAAAGGGGTGCTTATTGTTTTTAGGATTAATATCGATTAATAAAATTATAGTGTTTTTTAGTTATAAAGTGTATTCATGTGTGTTATTGTATCATTACATCATTGACATCATTATAAGGATGCCAATAAATGAGTTAGATCGATCCTATGATTTTTTTTTAATTCTAGTTTTTTAAATGATGAAAAGGTTCGGGGAAGGTAAGAGATTTATTCATGTTTATTCATCTAGTAAGTGTCAAACCTAGACTCTAATCCAGCGATTTGAACTCTAACTGCTATGTTCTTTCCACTGTGGCTTTAAAATGACATGTTTTTGAAAGGGCTGAATTTGGAGTAGGGAGTCCCATGGAAGATGTGTGTAGGTCAATTGGTGTAACGCACACCACAGAGTCTTGCTATTCATCTCTGTGCTTCCAAGGTAAAGTCGAGGTAAAATGAGTAGTGTAAGCTACAGACAGTTCTGAAATTAGGTTTTAATCAATGATCCCAACAAAGTTCATGGGTTCACCTTGACCACACTTATCTTCAATATACGTGAAAACGCCTGGTAAGTAGTCAGAAGTGAGAAATGAGAGGAAGTTGGTAAGAAATGGCAGGATGGTGGATTGTGCTTATTCTAGAACGTTTTTGGTTTGGTATTTCAGAACTTTATTTGATCATTCTTTGCAGTTCCTTGTAAATTACATTTCAAGAATATACACCTAATAAATCCATCTGCTTGCCTCACAGAGTTAATTTTGATTCCAAGAAAGTTGGACTTAATTGTTAACTCTATTTTTTTTTTTTTTTTTTTTTACTTATGGTGAGATATTTGACCAGATGCTGTTAGTACTGAAAGAGGTTTTGGGAGTGAGGATTAGGTGGGATTTCTTGAGAAACGTGGTAACAGAAGTAATCAGTTATTTGTTCTTTGGGCATTGCTATATCCCTATACTGTGGCTGGGTGGGGAGGACTAGACCCTAGAAATGATAACTTTCTTAAAAGTGTAGAGGTCACTGTATTCATGATGTTATGTGACTACACTAGAATAAAACTTGAGATACTAGAACCTCAATATAAAATCTTCAAACTTTAACAAATAACATGGAATTCAGTCTAGCTGGTTTCAAGGTTTTGATTTAGTACAGAATTTCTGGCCGATTCTAGGAAGGAAAACATTCGATAGTAAACCAAACACGAATAACTCAGGAACACGATGTGACACCTAATTTGGTGATCACCACCTAAAATTATATTCATCAGTTATAAATCAATTTCTAGGCATAGTTATAATTACATTAACAACACTGGCTTGCTTTACCAAATCCAAATATTATATGATGAGGAAATATTCTGACTCTAAATGGTTTTTATTAAGAAACCAACCCCTTTTTTTTAAAAGGTGGTAAGGGAGTATATTTTTTTGTCTTTGCTTTTTGTTCTTTGTGCATAGGGTTTTCAAGAAAAAGGAAAGTAATGATTATAGTAAATTACAGGAGTCAGGCAGCAGGGTAATTAACAGGTAATTATCAATAAACAATTTAACCACAAAAGCTTGGATCCCACCTACCACTTGTCAACAATAAAAGCCTACTAACTCCACATGCCATTGGAAACAGAGTCTACAGGGAGCCCCAGAAAGGACTGCTAATATAAATAAACAATTCTTTCTTGGGAGAATACACAAAGGCCAAGCTGTGAGTGACCACATTGAAGAAGGAAAGAAAAATCCAGTAGGCAGGAAAAATATTAGGAAACCAAACATTTGGTTTCAGATTTAGGAGAAAAATATGAATGTGCTTGGTACTGAAGCCAGAGAAATTATCTATGAAATGTCTTTCTCATCCCATACATAATTTTTATGTTTCTTTAAGCATGATTGGAAATGTAAGATTATTTAGCCAAGCTGATGCTTTGACACAGGAAAAAGTGGACTTTATCCAGGTTTAAATATAGTCAGTATGATTTATAGACTGAATGATTGGTGAATAATCCACCATAAAGGATATTTATTATGGAAATGTACAACCAGGTCTTGGAAGTATCTCTCAACTTTACACGAACCTTGATTGGAAAGCCCTTCCTTTTTAAAATTCTAACTTGAGGGAGTGGAGTTTTCTAATTAACTAGTGAAAAAAGAACTTTTTAGTTTAGACAAAAAGACCTGATCCTACATTATGTGAGTTATAATATAACACTCTATTTCCCCTTCATTTTGGCTCTGTTAGGATGATATTGTGGGGCTGGGTTGTAGCTCAGTGGTAGAGCGCTTGCTTAGCACGTGTGAGGCACTGTGTTCGATCCTCAGCACCACATGAAAATAACTAAATAAAATAAAGGTATGGTGTCCATCTACAACTAAACATTTTTTTTTAAAGATGGTATTGGGACATAATGTGAATATAACTAAATTAGAGTTTGAATTTCATTCTAGAAAAGGTTTTCTTTCTGAATTTTATTTTGCCTAAGCACACACACATCCTGTCCAAAATGACAGTTGAATATGTTGCAATGAAATGTGCTTATTGAATATTATCAACACCTGGCTACATGCGAAGCACAGCAAAGTGCATTAAATAAATATGTTCTCTGTCATCTAAGGTGTGAGAGATAAAACTGTCGTGCAACCCACTTGAAAGATGTGCATGCAACTGCATACACGTTGAGCAGATGTACATATTCAATCAAGATTTCATTATCTGCAGGCCAAGGGGTAAATGTATATTGTGGAGTGATGAGAGCAAGACAGCTCGGGGGAGTTGCAGGGTTAGATAAGGGAGTCTGGAGAAGAAGTCGCCATCTGACCACTGATTAGTCAGGAACGTCTTTGGGGAAAGGGAGATTCCAAGTAGACTTAAATGATGGTGTGCAATGAGCCAGCACATCCCCACGTGGGTGAGAGGCTTTGCCTTCTGGGAAGAAATAATTCTAGAATGAAACTATAGTTTCAACAAGGGTTGTAGGCTGGGGCAGACGGTACTAAATGGTCTGGGGAAGCCCTTGCTCTAAAGCAACAATTTTAGTTTCTGCTATGACGTTGAGAGTCCTGCAAGTCTTAATCGCCCAAATCCCTGACTCTACTCTGCTGTACCTTTTGCTTGAACTTCGCCTAAGAGAGTTTTCATTTTCTTTCTTTCTTGGCATTATGTCTGCCTAAATTTTTTCCTTCAGATTGCCCACATCCAATTGCATTCATTAGAACTCTGTTAAATGCCAAGTTTCCCATGGTTTTCTTAATTCCCTTTTGATTTTTTTTTTTTTAAGACAAACCTAGATCTTGTTAAAAACCCTCCCACTGTGTCTTCGGTTACTAAAATGTAATTGAATAAAAAGTGAGTTTGGATACATCTATCATATAATTTGAAATTAAATCTGAATGTAGAGAGAAAAAGTGACTTTGAAAGATCAATTCTCAAATTTTGATTTAAGAACTGTTATTAGCTGAAATAATATGAACTGAGTCCGTTCTTTTGACCTTTGTGAAGTCTGACCTAGTCAATTATTGCAGCAGAGCGGGGAACCAACGAATAGCTTTGAATCAGTCAGACCAAACTGATTTAAGTTTGCATGTGGTTAAATAAGACATTAGTTATAAATAATTAATGCTGTCTTTGACCTTTGAAATGAGGAAGGACATTCACTGTCCTCCCCCAGATTCCCACCCCATTCCTGTGAATCTACTTAGCTCATTTCATTGCTTAAAACAGAGAAGATGTTAGTATGCCATAGTGTGAAATATCTTGAATAACAGAAGCAAAGTTATATTCTTTCTAAATGAGTGGTGTCAACAAGTTTCACGCAGATACTCAAAGCATACGTTTTTCACAGTTCACTAGCTGACTCTGATAAACATGTACATATATAGAGTATTTTTCAAGAAATGACCACTAATCAAAACTCTTTGGCCCAGCTTGGCAAGATCCCCTCTGGATTGTTATGAGAACATTGATCATTCTCATTCCAGAAGTGGTTGTAGTTATGTTGTTCTGTGTGTCAAACAAATCGTGTTTTAAGGAGGAATTGCTAAAGTACATCACAATGCTTTGCTGCCAGAAAGAAGAGTGACATATCCTATATTTTCCTTTCCTCCTATTGTTTTTTTCTTCTTCACCAGTCATCACTGTGGTGTGAATGAAGAGGGTCCCCACTACCAGAAATCCACTCAGCTACTGCTAGGATGGAGACAGAAGGGCGAGAGCAGAAGTATCCCCAGGCAGGCTTCAAATAAACAGTATCCTACTAAAGAAATCTTCATTGTGCTCATTTCCAAAATTACTTTCCAGTTCAGATGTATTTATTGGAGTTTAATACATAAGCTCCATTTATTCCCAAATACCATTGTTTTAATTCAACAAATGAACAGACAGAACAAGTGACGAGGGAGGTTCATAGGAGACTGATTCAGGGAATGAATGAATAGATGAACACCATTTGGGGCCTTCTATGTTCCACCTTCTTTATCTAGAAAATTCTGTCAAATAGGTCTTCATTTAATTGTTACTTCACAGGAAGGATTTTCCTGGCTGTTCTTTCAAAATTTATGTCCCAATTATTTGTTAACGTGGCATGCTAAATGTCTGTCTTAGCTTTGTCCACATTACATTGGGATGCAGTGTTCAATGTCTACCTCCACCCCCCAGGCCTATTATGCATGGTGTTCTGTTCCCACTGCCCACTATGGGAATTGGCAGTTAGGTAGCCGAATTTGAAAATTTCAGAAGGAAAAGTGGCCAGGAAGTAGATTTTGACTGGAAAGAGAAGGAAGGAAGAAAGGAAGGAAGGGAGGGAGGGAGGGAAGAAGGAAGGAAGGGCAGGCAAGTTATGCAAAAGAAAGGGTCCATGGCAAGGGAAAAATTAGATAAAGAGATGCCTGGAATGGAATGAGGGGAAGACAAATAAAGACTTTGAACACAGAACTTCATTCCTAAATCATGGAAGAAGTAATGGGACCAATCCAAGGGAAGAAAGTAGTTTCAAAGAGAAGCCAGGAAAAATTTACAGTAAAAGTAACCAGAATTTAAAATGCAACTATACTAGAAGATAATTTCTTCCAAAGATAATTTTTTCTTTCCTAGGGAAGGGAAGAACAATTTAAAGTGAGTTTGATATAAAGGTTTTATTTTTAAAAATATATTTTATATATGTATATGTATATTCCCTCAAAGTAAACCCTATTTCATAATAAGTAAATATAGGCCATTAAAGCATACTAATAAAAAGAAAGTCTATTGTTATGAATTTGACATCATTTTTTATTGTCATAGTTTATATAAAGATCAAGTTTTATAGTTAAGCATTCACATTTTTTAAAAATCTAGTCTAAAGTTGGTAAAATAAAATCTATGTTTTAGGATTTCTACAGAAATGCGTTTTTTATGTCATTTTGCATGAAGGGGTACATGATTTGGCATTTGTTTTAACAAATCTGACAACCATAAGGTGTACAATTATCACAGACTTTGTCTACCTCCAATTAGGAAACTATCTAAAAAATATAAAAATAGCAATGATAAATTGAATCCACGCCATAGCATTTTATTATTACCTCTTTTTGGGAAAAGAGCAAAATATAATGTCTGCAATGACAGTGACAAACAAGAGCTTTTACAAAAGGATTAGGCATTTTCAGAAATCCCTAACTCTTTATGTATTTTTCTATATTTTCTGTTTACAAACCTAAATTATTTCTCCTTAGTTTGAACTTACCAAGTGAGCACACCCTCCTCATTCTGCAAGTCAAATTTTCCTTTCAGTAGATAATTCACAGAAGAACCTATATGAATAGAGAATTCTGTGATAGAAATTTAAGTTTCTCGTAGCTCTAAAATGAATCAGCTGACTTTAAGAACATAGTGTTTGAAGTGATCACAAACATTGTCACTGGCATATGCTTGGATACACAACACATAAATGTGACTAAGGCCAAGACTAGTTTGAAGCCTCTGGATGAGCAGACAGCATCAGAAGTAAACTGCAATATATTGGACAGTCTTCATTTATGATAATTCACATATTGCACTTTATTTTTATTTAAAGTATGTACACATTTCTGATTTTTTTTAACTTTATTACCTCTAAATTATCACCCTTACTATAAAAATTTCAGGATGGATAATTTCAAAACAAGACCAGTGGTCAATAATTTATTAAGCAAAAAATCAAAATATGATCATGTCACATGTTAAAGCATCACAAAATTTGTTAGGTATTTTACAACATGAGGTGTGTGTATGTATTTCAGTATTTATCACAAACCACTGTGTGCCTCTAACAACTCTGTTTTTCAAACTAAGGCTTCATTATTGTTATTTTAAATTTTTCTTTCCTCTTACTTAGAAAATGATATCTCAGGACATATAATACCTGAGAATTGGGAAGGAAATATTAGAACTTATGAGCATCAAGTGAGATATAGATATAAAATGCCATCTCATGCAGGTCAGTCATATTTAAAATTATGTTTCCTTTAGAGAAGAATGTACCCACCGATAAGCTATCTCATATAATCAATGGGCATGACTTCCTGTGAACTCTGCTCAGGCTGGATCCCTATAGTTAATAGCAATAGGAAAAAAGGGACTTGAAAATTCTCTGCTATCTGATAACTATAGAATCCTGGTGAAGTCCAAGGTTTAGCCAGAGAGCATATTGGTTTCAGCAGACTATGGTAAAGTTAATTAAGGATGATTAATGGAGCATTTTCCTTCCAATGATATCTGTGACAGAACAAAGCTGTCTGAGGCTTGTCAAGCAGAATTTGAGTTGAATGAGTATTTATGTGATCAAATCTGAAGGCTGCCTCTTGACAGAGCAAGGATTCATCAATCAATTGCTCTGGCTCACAGTGGTGGGAAATTGGTCTATCCGAGTGGGTTCTGTTCCCATCCCCCATTTTTTTTCATTCAATCATCCCTCAGGCTACAATGCATCTTTAGCTTTTACCTCTGACCACCTTAAGGGCTATCAGAGGAAAGTAAAGGCAAGAGTGAAAACATCTATTATGGCAGTTCTTTCTCAGCTGAAGTCATACAATTGATTTCTTTTAAGTAGAGGGTTATAAAGTGACACAGGCCTGAGCAAAGAATTAATTGGCATTAACAAAAGTTATCTCACAACCTGATGAGAAATGATTGCAAGCTTTGCCAAAAACTATCACAGAGATTTTTTACTCTCTACCTTTTCTCCTTGGGAAATTGTATGCTGTTTCTTAAGTTTCTATAAAGTTCGTTAATTCTAAGGATAGTCTGAAGAAGAACAAACACAGCTTGGGTTTCAGGGTTTTGCTTAAACCATATCCCACAGTCTGCAGTGGTCAGATTTGAATTCTCAACATGATGGTCATGGACCATGCAAGGAGAGGTGCTGCTGGGCCTCAGCTCTGGCTAGGTCAAGTTTTGATCTTCCTAGATTTCAGGTTCATTTTCAACTGGATATTCAGGACCTCATTTAATTACAAAGGAACAGTGACAGCGTAGAGGTATGATCAGGGATTAGATTAAATAGATATATTTGTTTTATGTGAGTGATTTCACATGAATTACCTGATTTGATGAACACCTGTTTATTTAAAAAGAGCAGGTATGATAATTCTTATTAAATCGAGGTGGAAGTTGAGGTTGAAGAGTTTCAGATAAGTTGCTGGATTCATATGGTTGTATGTGACTGAGATAGAACATATATCCAGTTACAGGTTTTTCCACTGTATCTTTACCTATTTTGTGGACTACTGTCTTTCTGAGTCATAGCTGATCTCTTTCTCTCTTAAATGATGGCACGTTTGCACCCAGAATGTATGTGTATCATTTGAGTGTTTAAAGGTCAAGGTCACTTGAACAAGTTCATTCTGTGACCTTGGCTGATAATATATTCAATTCTGAGGTTGAATGACCACAACTGGTAATGGAATGTTTCTAGCTGATATAATTAGGCACTAGGATTCCTGGGGATCTCAAGAGTGACACCTTGCTGCACATCATCTCTTATGTCAGCTTGGGAAATATACGGGTAAGTATGGCTTCCCAAAAGAGGCCCCAGTGATTGCTGGGACATGTTCAGATGAAAAAAATAGCACATTCCTGCCCATACGATTGTTGCTGCTGTTGTTATTTATTGAGATGCTTACAAGAAGTGTTTTGAAGAATTGACTCTTATATATAGCAGAGAAGATACTTAGTTGGTTATCAGAAAATTTCACTTGTTCCCCAAGTCATGCTTACTAATCTTGAAATGTGTAATAACTGATTTTACAAACTACATTTGCGCTGTTTGGGAAGTATGCATGAGTAATTATACCATAAAATTTGCATTGGCTTTTACTAAAAAATTATCATTACAGCGTTAGGTATTTGGGAAAAAAAGTTTTGTAATCTTTGTTATGTGTTTCAGAGTGCCATAGAAGATTTTTTTAAAAGAAGATGATTTAATAAAAGGATTGCCAATATTTTAGATCAATTTCAATTAACATCGATTTCTCTTTATTTATACATAAACACAAATGTTGATTAGCTTTTAAGTTTCTAAAAATTAACAATGAATTTTGAGTTCTAAAATCTTTTGAAATGGGCAACCAACGTTCCAAGTTTCAAGATGTTTTATCTTTTCACTCATAACTACTTTTTTCAAATATTTTTCTGTGAAAATATTTTCATCTGTATTCCTTTATTCAGATACTTTTGTGTGATATTGAAGGCCTCTTGGGTACTTCTAAAAATTCCTTAGATTAATAACTCTTTGTTCTCTAAAATATTTTGGGTTATGAGCATTTATTTATTTCAGCTTTAGAGGAAAAATTCAAAGAGCAGAAAGGGATGATCTAGAAACAGCAACACAAAGAACTGGGTTCCCCGGTCCTTTGTTCACCTGCTCTGCCAGACATCTTCAGCAATTAGAAAACACAAAATGCCAAGGTTGTCCAAATAATAACAGAGTAGAGAAGTAATCTTCCCTTGAAAAAACACAAGTGAAAATGGAATGTCTTCTGCGAATACTCTTGGTTTTCAGAAGCTTTATGGGTAATTCCATTACAGTCTGAGCTTAATTACTTGAAGTTAATCAAAACCTCTGTATCTGTTATGTGAACTATGGTTCAGATAGACCTTTGTCTACTCATTTTTTAGACAATCGATTTCCTGGCCTAAGAATTTACATGTCTATTAAATTTAAAGAATTTATTTAAACACTTAGCTCTTACCCTGTAAGACAATTTAATATCTAGCTTCTGTTATTTTGTGGACTTTCTTATACCCCACATCTACTCCCTCCCTCAGTCATATGTCATTTTGATATAATCCCCTGCCAACTCCATCCAAGTCACTGATAAAATGTCTGAATGGAATAGGGTAATTTCCAGGTGGCTGTTGAGCCATTGATTGCTCTATTTGTATATCCTGGAATCCAGATATCCAACAAGCTATAATGGTGAAAATGAATAAACAAATTATAACTGTTGGATCTTGGCTGAATCCATGACATCACCTTCCAAGTTAGAGTAACAATATAGGTAACAGTAATTTGGGGTAGGTCTTTTGGCAGGTTTGGTAAATCACACAGTAAATGCAAAACTTGCAAAACTGGTATTGATATTGTGACAATATGAGAGTACTTCCAATTGGAGTAGACAATTTGGTCATTCAATAGACATAACTAATTTTGGTGAGATGAACTTGCTTAAATTCTCATGATTAATTTTACATAAGACAAAGTGAACAAGGCAAATTTGGATTTGGTAGTTGGCAATTTAAAAGCAAGAAGAAATGTCCATACATAATGTCTACATTTTTAAGTAACATTTGCAACTGAATTAATTACAGGATAGTAGAACTTGGCAAATTGGTCATAATTTTGGTCACATGATAAGTGAAAAACATCAAAATGTGATTAACAATTTCCTGAGGTTTTGGGAAATGATAACAAAAAATATATATATTCGCTTAAAATAGAAATATATGAATTGTGTCAGATCTGATATTTTTAGCATCATTGCCTTGGATTTTTAAACATATTTTCCTAGACTGTAAATAAAACCTCTCTAGATCCAATTCAGTATTTCTAGGGAACAACAACAAAAAATAAATCTTCAATCAGAAATAAACAATCAAGTGAGCCAATGAATAATCCCAGAACATGAGTTCTCAGTGAAGACTTCTTTTCAGGCCTATGCTGAACTGTTGGCTATGATCTCAGAAGTTATTCTTGGGGTTTTTCATTTTTAGGTTCCTAAACAGTCTAATAAGTAAAATGTTTTATTCCAAGACTAGACAGAATCTACAGATAAAATAATAGTTGATGCCATTGAAATTTCATTTACAGACTTACTCTACCTGCCTTATTCTTTGCTTAGTAACTGAACAGATATATCACCACCCCCTAATTTTTCTGAGTAATTCAACATATCTAGAGTGTGCAGAATTCCAACAAATCAGATCCTTCCACCTTTTACTATCCTTCTCCATTTTATCTGATCAATTTCCACTCTTCTTTAGGTCTCGGCTTAGACTTGCCTTGATCTGGAATGTCTTTTGACCCTTTCGGCCCTTTTCTTCTACCCCATCCTGGTCCAGGAAGGTGCCCGTATGCAGTTCTGAAGTCCTGACAGTGTTGGTTTAGGCATCTGCATCCACCTGCAGTCTGAGCCCCTCGAAGCCCAGGCCTGTTGCTGCCTTGTTTACAGATACCTACCCTGTGATAGAGTAGAAGCTTCATGAATGATAGGAATGAAAGAAAAGAAGGGCCAATCTCTTTCATGGAGAAGTGTTTTAAAAACTCTCTCATGTCCATCCACAGATGGAGCACAGCTACTATCAGGAGTCTGCAGTAGAGGTGAGAAAGAAGTTACCACCCCAAATGAGAACAGGCTCTGCTACCGATGGCTCTAACAGTGCCCCAAATGCCAGTCGTCTTATTTGTAAAACTGCTCCATGAATACTGAAAATTTGAGGATAATTGTGGCCCCACTAGTAAGGGTAGATTCATATTAATATACCCTATGGTTGACCCAGGGTCCGCTTCCCGGTTGCCATGTTGGTCATTTGTACTGGCTTTGCTCCTTACCCCTTTATTTCTATCAATGCTCAAACCAGGCACTGAATACCTGGGGTGCTTATATGCATTAGAAAGTCTACCCAAGTCTATTCCCTGACTTAAAATATTTACCCTTCTTTATAAGTTGGGTGGGGTACCATGGTTAAGGTAGTTAGCACCTATTCAGGAGTCCAAAAAAGTTGTTCAAACCCTGATCCCATCATATCTAAACATGTGATCTCAGGCAAATCATTTTCCAAACTTTATTTTCCTCAACTGTACCGTCAGGATATTAGTTGGTCTGTATTGATGTTTTTGAGATGATCAGAGGTATGTGAAAATATATTGTAAATTCTAAGCTGTGTGAGGTCATAAATTGATAGAAATTGATGACAGGGTCATGGATAGCAAAGTTGTTCATCAAAAGTGGTGTTGAGCTTTTTATTTTTATCATGGATCATTCTGGAATTAGGAAATGAGATTTGGAAAGAGGAGGGTCTGTTTATTCGTAAGTACCCTCAATTTTTATGACTACCTCTGGAAACGGCCCCCTATTTTATTCTTTGCTACTCTAAAAACTCACCCCAAATACCTAGAGTCTTTAGTGTTTAGATTCAGATTATATTTATATTATGGTTGAATACCATTCTTTCCTTGCCTAGATATGTGAATACTATTTTTGTGTGCAAGTAAGCTTAAAAATTGACTGTCTAAATATTTAACTAGAGTTATTTTAAAAGAATTTCATTATTTATCTTCTTTATGATTTATATTATCACACTCTGTGTCTGTAGTTATGGTTTATCATAAGCAGCCCATCTGCTACAACAGCCAAATTGGAACATTCATATAAGATGAGTTCAGATATCATAAACATGACAAGAGATGGATTACATTTAGTCTTTCTCCATGTTTAACCAATTTAATTTGTTTCCTATGCAGAAGAGGCTCTAAATTTACTTAATATATGTTAGCACTTAGGAACATAGCTAGAAACAAGGCGAAGGTCTTAACCTATTCGTAAATAAATGAGAAGATTCCTGTCGGAGTGAAAGAGAGAGAGAGAATTTATGTCAAACAATCAGGAATTTAATACATAGTGGTCTTTTAGGATGTCCAGTTTGTGTACATACTCTTAAGGCGTGATTACGAATAACTTCACTTCCTATAAACAATGTGACTGGAGAAATTACTCATAGATACAACAAAAAGGGGAAGAAAGGTAAGACGTTTTAACTAAAGCCAATAAGTGAATTACTTTCCCTGAAAAGGTTAAAAATGGCAGATTTATTTTTCACTGCCATAATATTTGTCTTTGTTGGGCCAGCTATCTGAGGTATTCTCTAGAAGATGCAGGGCTCATTGAGACGTCACTACGTGACCCTAGGTTCAAAGTTACAGCAGAGCTGAAGATTTTTCCCCTTCTGTAGTAGGGGACTCGAGGAGCTTTAACTGAAATCTAATTCTGTTGGCTGAATGGAAGTATTGATGCTGCTGTAGGCAAAGCTTTCGGTGATTATACTGGATTTCCCTCTGCCCCTGGTAAAGGTCAAGTAGAGGACTTTTTAAGTGAAAGCCAAAGAGTTATTCATTTTTCACCCTTTAGGTAAAGGACTTATGTCATATTATTAGTGAAAATGTGATTAACTGTTAAAGCAACACAGGTCTTAATGATCTATAAAGCCATTTCTCTCAAAGTTATGGATTCATTGCTGCGCAGCACTAAATATATGTTGTTCTAGGATCATGCAAGTCATGAATACTAAAAATAAAAATAAACATATTTCTTTGATGATGATTTATTGCCAAACAATTTGAGCCTAATACACTCACATTATAGGATGCAAATACAAATGTGACATAGCTGAGTGGGCCTTTAAGATGAAGTGTCATTACTTTTGGAAATATGGGCAGTGCCTCAACTTCATCACAGCCTTTGTAACATAATGTTTTGAGAGCCCGTGACTGATGTTTCTACCTGCAGCCGTTTGGTTCCTAAATTCTATACTTAGCAAGAGAATGGTTTCATTCAGCTTCATTGATGACCTAAAAACCTATATGTGGGGATATTGGATGCCATCGTGAATTAGCATGGGGGGTTGGTAAGGTGAGATTGGGTGACTCCTATTAGGAAAGACACTGAGTTCATAACTGAGCACATATGCTGGGTCATGACAGCAAAAAAAAGTGTCATGTTCCACAGGGGTAGTAGCATCCGTGGTTGCTCCTTGGGCTACGCGGAAACGTTTCTGAAAGACTGACAAGACATCTTAGTTACACATGGTAGTTATTTCTCCACCTCGTAGCAAGATTCTGTAATTAACCCAGATTACACAACAAAGAAAAAAGCTATACAGAAGTTGAGAGAGCAAAGGTCAACTTGACCTTGCTTTCCTTTTTAAGTCTCCATCTCTTCTGACCCTCTGCATCTTCTTCTTTCAAGGCTTGTGATTCATTGTTTATCTCTCTGCTTCTTTCATTTCCTCAGTTCCCTTCCCTTTTCTTTCTTTGGTTTTTCTTTTCTCTCTTCCCCTCTGCCCCATTTCTCCCTGTTTCTTGATTTCTGAATCAGGACAGAAGATAAGCTGGCATTCAGTAGATTAATAGCAAAATTCTTGGCACTGCCGAGCTTTCGCTAAAAGGAAAAGAGCTTTTGGGTATCAAGAAAGAACTGCAATCTTTACAACAATGAACATGTGCTTTTTCTTCCAATTCTTGTTTTGAGATTGTGAATTTTATCTCTTCACTCTTTGAGATTATGAATTTTATTTCTTCACTCTTTGAGATTATGAATTTTATTTTTTCACACTGAGTAGATTCCCCTCATTTCTCAGCAATATTTTTTATTGGTATGATATTGATAATAAGATAGTTACAGTAGTATTTGTGCAAGAGCTTTAAAAAAATAAGTTAGCAGGTAGAAAGGAGGACAAAAGGAAGCAAATGTTGGAGCAAAGTACACATTATATGAGCACAGCCGACTGCTCTCCAAGTTAGACGGCCCCAGTGTGCGTCTAATTTATGTAGCTGATAACCCAAGTTAACAGGGACCCTGGCACTATTATAGAGGCAATATTTTCTCAAGGATGTACAGTCTTAAACAACTTCTTCCTGTATTAGGTTCATACATGCTTTTCTTTAACATAAAGCAGGTATGTCTGTTCTCTTGTTCCATTTCATTTTCTTGGAAAAATAAATTTATTGTAGACCAGCTGAATGGAAATTCTGCTTACTGTTTATGATCTGAAGTTGCTCTCCCCCTCTCCTGTATTACCCAGGGAATTAGTTCAATATAGAGTCCTGTTCCACACCCAGTTCTTTATTTTCCTCTCCATCGTTCTTTTCGGGGTTCTGTTTCAAGAACTATATTGCCACAGAGCAGCTGGTAGCATTTAGCAACCACCTGCACAAGTAGTTCTGTTTTCAATGGAAGAAAATTTAGCTTACATAAGGAAAAAAAACCCTGTAAGGTGTCGGCTTTTCTATTTTTATTTGTGTTTGTGTACGTTTTCTTACTCATTGATGAATGTTCTGCTAAGTGAAACTTAACTCCTTGGTAAAGAACGAGAAGCAGTATGGTATAGGAGTCATGTGTTTCAATGAAGTGGGTTAAATTGAAACTGTGAGCAAGGTGAGAGTTTGATCATGGCTGGGAAGAGACTCTTAAACTCTGTAACTTCTTTGAAGGGTGAAAAAGCACCCTCTTGAACTGGAAACTTCTACAGTGATTTTCCAGGTAACACTCCTGATGGAAGACTGGGAATCATCGTGACGTTTGTGGGTTCCAGTGAATGGCATTGTACAGTCAGACTGTTAAGACCTAACAGTAAATAAATTACCTTTCTATTGCTCAGGAATAAGTTGAAGTCTCTAAATATTTTATTAAACTCTTCTCATAACTACCTACTAAATATTGGTCTTAACTGAATAGTGACTAATGTGTCAAGTAGCTCGATTTCCTTGAATAAAGGCAGCTATTCTGTAAGTGAAACCCCAGCCTAAAACCTGGTCATCTACAGATACTATCTATCAGGTGACTAACCTACGCAAAGCTAACTCTGACTCACAGGTCACTTTTTCTTGCTCACTCATTTCATCTTCAATCAATATTTTTTTCTAGTTTGAGAAACTGAATCACAGCAAGTCTAAGTGAGTCAAGGTCACTTAGTAGGTGTAAACTCATGTGGACCTCTTGTATAGTCATGAGGAGAAATGCTTAACAGTCAATGCTGTTTTATTTAGGAATGCAAGTTATTGGAAACTGCAGAATATAGCTATGCAGTCAGTTCATCCAGGAATTCCAATCATTAAAATAAATGCTGGATTTCTTTTTTAATCCAATCCCAAAGATGGGATCCTAGAAGAAATTTAATATGACATGTTGGCTTTATAGATTAAGAAGTCTAAAACCTGATCCAAGGTCATCCACTAGTTAATGGCAATGCTGAGATTAGAGTCTGTCTGCCTGTCTTCCTTCCTTCCTTCCTTGTTTTTCTTCCCCTCCCTTTATTTAGTCCTTTCTCTCTTCTTTCTCAAATATTTGAATCCATATTCTGAGCCAGGTCCTAGTCATCTAAGATGGGTACTGGAGATAAACCAGACATCTTTCATGCTCTCAGAAGGGCAAGTGAGGGAGTCAGGGAAGTGTCCAGTACAGTGCTGTCACGGGAGGTATAGGATCTAGATAGAGTGGTGGTTAAGAGGCTGTTCAGCCAGGTCTAGTCATAGAAGGTCTCTTTGAGGAAATATAGCTAATCCAACACCCAAAGGATGAGTAAACCTTATTACAATAAGGTGGAGTTATAGTTGCAGAGAAAAATCAGCAAAGGCAACACCTCAGAGAAACTACCATGAAGCATTCAATATACCTTTAAAGAACTCAATGTGGTCTCTTTTATCATCCTCCCCACCTCCCACGTCCATACTGAACTATCAGTCTGTGAACGTCACCACACTTACAAAATACCATTGGGAACTATGAAGTTTGCAAGTTAATACTCTTTAATTTGTAATAGCATAAATTAGGGTAGTGAATGATGAAATGTACATCCCAGAACAAATGGTACAGATTATGAATTTGTTTTCAGCTTGGAGGAGACAAATTTAACGTTCTACACTCCAGAGAAGTTCTCAATTCTACCTGATTCTCTCAAAATCACATTGCCTTTCTTTAATTCAGAGCTTCATTACTTATTGCCAGGCATATAAGAGAGCTCTAAGTGGTCTCCTTTCCATTCAAAATCACCCTTTTAAAACATCAAGCATGCTATAAGCTTTTATTTGCTTAAGGCTCTACTCTGTTGTCTATAGAAGTAGTTTTTAAGTCTGTTCTGCTTAGTCCTAGGATCCCACGGGACACCTTAAGGAGTAGCAACTGGGGGAAGTGGATCTGCCTCCTGACTCTGCATCTATTCCTCAAGCAATACAACGTTATTTTTAATTTCTTTGATATTCCTGTGCTTGCATAAGATATTGCTTGAGAAGAAAAGTGTTCTGTTGCTAAAAAAATTGGAAATTTAGAAAGTCAAACTTTGTAACTTAGCACACATGGTCCTTGGTGATTTAGTTCCCAACTCTCTTGTTAGCTTCAACTCTCCCTCTCTCCAGAATTCACTAGAATTCTGAAAACACTGTGCTTCTTCACCACTGGCAAGTCCTTGTTGATGCTTGTTTTCCCTTTTGAGGTCCACAGATCTCAAAGGGTCTTCTTTTTTCCACCTTTTCTACCTGGCATAAATCACTGGTAATTGAATTCAAATCATACTCCTGCATGGGATCTGCATAAAGACATTCAGTCATCTGTCTCCTCTACAATCCTGAACACTTCAGTTGCCTCCACCTCCAGATTGTTTCCCCCTTGAAAGGTCCTAAAGTTTGCACCCCAGCTTGTGCCCAGCATCTGTGATGAAGGAAATGCTTCTCAGTTACTGTGAACTTGGGCTCCTACTCCTCCTCCTGCTGCTGTCGCTATAATGGCAAAACCAAAGGATATTTTTGAGCCAAAGAGTGAAATGTCAACAATGGTATTTTAAGCGTTTAGGATAATTCATCTTCAAGTACAGTGAAGATTGAATATAAAGGGGGAAAGTCTAGACAGGGAGGTATGGGTCTAAAGGACATTTGGGGATAGTAAAGTCTGAGGTTAGAATCTACTGCAGATTCCCAGTTAATTGATGGGATGAGAGAATATATCTCAGAGGAGAAAGGTGGAAGTGTGTTCATTTTCTTCAGAAATCTCACCTATGGCAGTGAGTACATTTGTTCATTGCTCTGCATTGTGAATTCATGCCATTGAGACCAGATGAGCTATATGAATCTCCATCCTAGTCCCATAGCTGGAATAGCAACAACTTGCCTTTCCAAGTGTGTCCCAAACAATTTTACCATCAGCTTTACTTGCACTACCTTATGAGATGTTGCTCATGAGAGAGAGGGAGATAAGTACAAATACTACTAGTACTAGTATTACCTTCACAGTGAGGCTCAGCCAGGTTAATTAACCTGCACAAAGCCTCAGAGCTATGAAGTTGTGAAGTGTAAGAATAAAAATCTGCAAGTCTCCATTCACTACTTGATCTCCACAAGGTTTTTTTTTTTTTTTTAGCCAAGTATTTTTTAAATCTAATATCCCAATACACACAGAGACATTCAGGTATATCCTTATTAAATTGAGAAAGTTAAAATTCTAGAGAAATAAATTCTGTAGATAGCTGAAGCTCACTTTTTGGTACTATTGCCATTAGAGGAGCATTTGATTGTGTAGAGGGAAATGAGGGGAGGAAAGCGGGCAGGGGAGGAAAGAGTGGAATGAGACAAATATCATTACCTCCTATACATGTATGGGTGCATGAATGGTGTAAATCTACAGGGTATACAATGAATGAAATTTGTAACCCAATGAATTTTGCCTTCTGTAAAAATAAAAATTAAATTAAAGATAAAAACTTTTCCAAAATCATTTGCTCAGGAGATCATATAGTTCATGGTACTGGATACATGTCCTAAATCTATGTAAATCAAGACTGTCTGACTGTATTTGAAGGAAAGTGCAAGGACACACAGACTTAACCTCTGTGCCTCCCAAATTAAAAGTAATTTTCCTATATTCACCAGTTCTTGTCTGGGTCTCACAGAACTGAAGGTGGTAGACAACTTCCCTCCAGATGTGGAATCTCAACTTACTTTATTGGATATTTATGTTTTTCATCTTCTAGATGACCCATAGACCATCTGCATCTAAAATGGGGGTACCATTTCAAAATCAGATCTATCAGTTTAGAACATTTGGGGGTGAGAACTGAGAATCTACTTATCTTTATAAAATATACCCTATGAAAAGGAGTGTGGCAATCGTCCTTTGAAAAGAGTGGAACTAGAAGTGCTAAGCATAGTCATTAAAGTATGCAGACATTTAATAATAGCTGTTAGCCTTGGCAGCTCTGTTTTGTATTACTCTCTGCCAAATGCCTTTTAGCTAGTAACTTTCTGTGGTAATTAATTGTAAGCAAGTTGGCTCCAGATTGAGCCTACCTGACTTCATTTTGTAGTATAGTTTTGATTTGTGTTTCTCATCTCCAGATAGATAGTTTTTCCAAGGTCCTGCTCTGAGCAAGAACTCTACCTGTGTCTTATCATTTGATTTTCATAATGCCCTACAAAAGAAAATAACCAGTTCCATCAGACAGATGGGAAAGCCAAGGCTTATCCTGTTTAAATAATGTTCCAGGTTTGCAGAAGCAAGAAGTTGGAGCTGGTATTTGAAACCAAGTTCATCTGATTCTGTAATCCTGCCTTTTCTCAATATGCCAGTGATTACATCTTATTTGTCTTCTCACATGAGAGGTGCAGATACAGCTATAGTTGGAGTGTCCTGTGCAGACCCCTGGGTCACGATGCCACCAAGCTCTTTTCTAAAACACATATCTATGGTACTTTTCAAATCTTCACCTTACTCACCGAGTTACAGTCTGCAGAAGAGAGGTAAATGGTATCATTTAAACTTCAAAGCATAATTGAAATCTGGAATTTATTTTTAGTAGCAGTTTAAAAAAATTAATCAATCTCAATAATTACTAGTTGGTATGTGGAGAGCTAAGGGAGAACTTATCTGCTGGAAACCATTGCTGATTTTTTAGTCAGTGCTAACCAACAGGACTCTTGCAAAGATAGAAATGTTCTATATCTTCATTGTCCAGTATAGCAGGCACCAGCCTCTTGTGGCTATTTTGACTAAGGAACTGAATTTTAATTTTAAAAGTGTTTAAATTTAAATAACTGCATGTGGCTAGTGGGCACCCTATTGGACAGTAAGATAGTGAAGTTGAGTGGTTATGGGTTCTAATCTGGAGCCAAACTGACTGGTTTACCTAACCCTGGGTGACGTTGTCCAAAGGAGTGAATGTGTCCTTTTTTTCATTACCTTAAATACAAAATGTCAACAGTAATAGTATGTACCTCACAGGTTAGTCATGAGGAGAGCCTGAGCAGTTTTATGTGTAGCCCAATGCCTCACACACAGTGGGGACTCAATAATATGGTCGACAGTTAATAGAACCATTACTATTTTCAGCTCTACTCCCTAAATAATTTGAAATTGCTTACCTTTTTTTTATGAGTTGAGATCTACTTCAAAGTCCTGGTAACTGGGTAGCTAGCTGCTTAATACATATTTATTGAAGTAAATTTTTGAAATCTCTCAGAGTTAAGACTTTGGATACACAGCCTGTATAAATACATATAGGTGATTCTGGAGACACTTGGAGAAAGTGTCTTCTCTTCTTCAGATGTATGATAAGAACACACAGGTATATAGGTCAAGGTGAATAAGAAGGAAAGGAAGTGAAGAAACTCTACTCTTCATCAAGACTCAAAGAGAAATCCTCTCATCTCCCATGCCAAACAACTTAAGTACCCCTGATCTTAAGTCTATTTAAAGCTTGAAATATGTGAGGAGGTGATTGGGGAAAGGTACAGTAATGGACATTCCAAGAGCAATGGGAGGTCCCTTCTCATCAGGCATGTTCAAAATTGATTTTTGTCATTCTTTATTAGCCAATAGTATTTAAGTACCTTGTGCATCAAAATGAGCTCACACCCTTAAAGACACTTGCATACTATACAATGCATACTGTATGTTTGTGTGTGTACATATATTAATATTGACATTAAAATTAATAAAAACTTTACATTTAGTTCCAACAGAGTCTAAGCAGAATAAATTGACAGTTTGAACTATGTTGGCAAGCTTCAGCTTATAAAAAGTCTTGTAAATGGCTATGTAAATACCGAATGAACATCAGCTTGGACATGAGGTTTAAAGTGCTATAGGTAAAAAAAAGAGGTAAATAATTGCCTTTTTACTTTGTGACTGTAAATGCCAGACAATGGCAAAACTAGTACAATTAAACAGGAATTCCTAAAGTAAAACAACAAACTGGCTCATAAATTGTCTTCTTCATCTGCCTTGTGGATTAATGTTGACTACATGACCAATGAGTCATTTTAGCAGAGACTTCATGCTGCTTAGCTTATACTGAACTGAAGGTCTAGAACAGAGAGGGAGTCTTGGGCTGGGAGCAGGGGACTCAAGAGCCACCACCTTGTCAATGAGAAATTATGGCTGCTTGATCAACAGTGTTAACAGAGACCAACTGTTCAACCAAAGAAATAGAGTATGTCCTTTTCCTTTTTAAACATAACCCTTTAATGGGTTGAATTTGAAAACCTTTTTGAGGAAGAGAAATAAGGCATTTCTGAAGGGCTTTGTTTATCACAGTTGCCAGTCTACATCTTTATTGTTGGTAAAAGGTGCCCAGGATAGATATTTGTCAGTTTACTGTGAAGTAATTCTGTCCTTTTAAACACTTTCAGTGGCATGGTATTGAGATGGACCTATTGTTACCACCCTGTTTAATTGTTGACTGTGTGTTGATTTTATTATTCAAGTGGGCCCCACCTATTGTCTCAGAGGTCAAGGAGCTGTTTCATTGCGTTTCATCTGAACTGTAGCCCCGGTCAACCACACTCTTTCTTCTTAGGCAAACACTCTGCAGCAGCTGGGTTGGAAACTATCATTCCACACATCACAGCAAATCTCAGACAACTTGAGTTTAATTATTCCCTGTTGACTGGCTTTGCCATTACTGAAATCTCTTTTAACACACCAGCATCGAGAGTGGAAGTGTAGGGTTTCTTAGCTCTCAGCACAATAGCCTTTGCATTAATATCTCCAGGTTTGTTTCACAGAGCAAAGGCTTGCTTGCGGTCTGTAAAATTTGTTTAAACATAAATTGCAAAGAAAGGCATGGGTGATACAATGTAGCTATAAATAGTGAAAAGAAAGCCTATGAATAAGCCTAGATCCTTTTTTTTTAAGAGTAGATTCCTTTAATTTTTTTTTTTTTTTTTTGCTTTTCAGATGGACGTCAAAGAGATTTTAATCACCCTTTTGTTTTTCATTAATTTTTAGAACACATTTATGTTTTATTGCTCAGCTTAATAAATAACATAGATCTGTATCCCAAACTGAACTTTTCTTGATGTTTAACAAACTATAATTTCATGATTAATAGTGCCTATTTGAATGTTCCACAAAGGCTTACACAGGGAGAGGTGTTCAGTGTTACTGAAGGTTAGCAACCTCATAAAAGGGACAGTTCAGTGAGTTTCCAAGAATGTTTATAGTCTTAAAAGTTACGAGAAGAACAATAAGACTTTGACATGGGATATCTAGCCTCACATATTCTGGGGTTTGTCACAACCTAGAAATTAAGTAACACAGAGGGAAAGAGCTGAGCAATTTATGTTTTAAAAACTCATTTTGAAATATCAAACATGGGAACACTTAGCATAGGCCACTATTGCTTTCAAGATTAGTGGGGCTGGTGAGCCTTATTTTACCTGTGAACACCCTCTGGTCCCACTGAATAGCTGGCTAGAACCTTCTGGCTCTGTGCTGTGCTACCCACCCCAGCTCCAAACTTTCAGCTTACACCTATAGAACCCCCTGAGGTGTGGCAGGACTACCCCTAGGGCACCAAGGTCCTTCTTGATGGTGATACCTTGACTGTGCTATATTTTGGGGTTAAAGCACATTGCCAATTTCACAAGTAATCTTTTAAACCACACATCTGATTATCTCTCTCCTCTGTCAAAAATCTGCCAATGGTTTTCCATTGCATTCATGATAAAATTCAAAATTCATAGCATCACTGACAAGGCTCTCCATCACCTGGCTCCTGCAAATTCTTCAGTGGACTATGTCTCTCCATTCTTCTCTCAGTTCCTGAAATTCTCTCAATTCTTTAAATTTGCTCACAGGTGTTTGTAGATTCATTCAATCACTCAATATTTATCAAACATGGACTATGCCAGGCACCATGCTGATCACTAAAAGCTATGTAGGAGGATAAAATAGACATGGTTTGTACTCCTTTAAATTCTATAAACTACTCAGAAATCCAGAAATGGAACAAATGCTGTTCTCTACTACATTCTTGTGCTTCATGTCTCCTAGGATGCATCTTTCCCTGAGGATATCTTCCCTGATCCTTCTTCTAGGCTAGAGACTCTTGAGATACACTAAGGGAGCATAACAGAACCAAATAAAAACTCAACTCAACTCTGTGGCTTCGGGGTTCTTCTTGAGTCCTGATTGGTCATCTTCTCTCACTTGACGGTATCTAGCACCTGTGCCTTAAGACCATATCTGGATATTTGGGTGAGCATCTGGCATACCAGATGCAGAGTATCTGAAGGAGTTAGAGGAAATCATTTGTCAAGTAATGCCCCATTTCCAATATTTTACTTCTACTAAAGTTTCTGATCTTGATACAAACACAGTTAAACAAGTATAGAGAAACAGGAGAACACAGAATGAGAACACAGAGCACGAGAAAGAAACCACTTAAATCTAGACGCTGCCACTGGGACTTTTCTGTGCCCTCCACTGTAAACTGGGAACAATAGTACAGGAGATAATAAATGCAGAGCTGATACATGGTAAGTGCTGGTTTTTATGTTTTTTTCCTATGTGGTGGATGAGGGAAGATGCTTAGGAGAGCTAGACGACTTAAGGTCATGGAGTTAGAAGTAGAAAGCAATAGAGTCAGGATTAGAGCACACGTCATCCAACTTAAACTCCAGCATCTGCTCTCTATTCCAGAGCAGGTAATAATCCACCCAGTGACCCAAACTAACACCAAAGGCAACCAGTAGTTACCAGAAAGGATAGTCTGCCTGCTTTGAAAAGCCTGGGTTTTAAGATGCTGTCTTCATGCTTGCTTTTTGTGAATAAAGTTGTGCTTGATTTTTTAAGTAATGGATAGCAGCAGTCATTTGAGTAATGGGCCAGATGGTTGCATAAATCCCTGGGAAGCCGCATATTCTTCTGTTTAATTTTTAAATGTTATGTGTCAGAAGAAAAGATAAGAGGACCGACCTTGCCTTGTGCTGATAAATTGCTTTCTCCAGATACACCTACAGGAGGACACTATGCTACAGAGTCTCACATCTAGTGACTTTCCTAAGATGATATGAGACATCTCGGTTTAGCAATAAAACCCCTGCATTGACCAGATATAGATAAAATGTCTTTTAAAATTATTCATAATGGAAGCATTGTTGATAGCACTGATGATTTAGGTATAAAATTACTGAATTTAGATTTTCATTTTTATAAACATGTTTCCACTCATGGTTTTTCTTGTGTCATAACCTTTTCAATGATTATTTTTATACCTCTGTCCTTTACAGTAGTCCAAATTAATTAGAAAGGAAACTGCTAGAGTTTCTACAAAATGTATCCATTCCTGTCCATTATACTATTGTATTGGCAGTGCCAGAGGAAAATGCTAGGTGGTAGGACCAATAGGCTCAAAATTTAGTTCTATTTGATGAATTTAAGAACAAAGGTACACGAGACACTTTTTTGGTCTTGGAACTCTTGAGTTTAATGGTAAGATAGATACTAGATAGATAGTAGAGAGATAGATAAATAATAGCTACTTTTAAGAAAACAGATTTATGGCTAAGAGGCTGTGAAAGCATAGCAAAATGCCCACCCTTGGAAGTTTGGGAATTTGGCACCCTCTTATGGAGATGAGATCTTTAAAATGATAAGCATAAGTTAGAAAGGTCAATCAAGGTTAGAAAGAACAAAGAGAAGTCTCCTCGTGGCAGGAGAAGACAGAACATGAACTGTTAAGGTGAACGTGAGAACTTACAATATGGTCAGTACTTCTGGAGGGCAAGGGGAGTAAGGGGACATGAGTTTGACACGGCAGTGCAGCACACATGGAGTGTCTTGTATGTCCTGTGAAGCTCCTTGGCCCTCAGCCTGTCAATTCAGATAGCACTTTAAGGACTTAAAACAAGGAGTTGATATGGTTCGAATGGGGCTAACGTGAGCAAGTCTGGATGCAAGAAGCTGGGCATGGTAATTAAAGTGGGGGAAGACAAGCAATAGTGAAAAGCAACTGGCATGAAAACGATCAGGAAATGAAACTGATGAGGCTTGGCGACTGGCTGGGTTTGGGACCCTAGAGAAGCATGGAGGCTAGAATAGTACCAGCCAGAGAAAGAAAGCGAACACAAAGTGTTTTCAGATGTGGTCACACTGAACTTAAGATGCCTCTGGGACGACTGGATAAACCAGTTTGGAGTTCAGGGGAAAGCCTGTGGTTAGAGGTATTGTCAGGGACTTATCGTTGTAGGGAGGGAGGAAAGATTAAAGCTTTGAGAGTGGTTGGAAAAGAATCTAGTGGATATGTGAAACGGAAAACAGACTGAGCATAAATCCTCGGGAGCAACTCAGAATTTCCTCAGCAAATGGAGAAAATGACCTCAGTGAAACATCCTAAAAAGAATCCAGAGGATTCAGGAGAAGATGGGGTCATGGAAGCCAATGGAGGAGACATTTCAGGAAGGAGGAGGTGGTTATTAGCGTCAAGTTTTGTAATTTTCACATGTATTTTCTGTTTGTTCCCATGTGCGTTCTTGAATACATTCACTGATGCTTTCAAACCACGGGCAGACTTTGTTGTGGTTGCAATTTTTGCATGTATCCCTCTTGTTAAAAACATATAGGGTCCAGAATAAAAGGAGAGTTCCTCTTTTGCTTATTCCTCCGTTCTTTCTTGGTCAGTGTGGTGCAATTCCTGTAGGTCTCACATGCGTTTCCTCTGTCTTGTGCCCCACTTTGGATGCACCCTATTGAATGTTGGTTTAATTTCCTATTGCTCATTCTGGAATGACCTGGCGTTCCTTTAGTATTTATGTTTCCTCTCTTGGGAACTTTCTATTTTGCTAGAATCAGTTCTCTTTCTTCCCTTGAGAAAACCAAGGCCAAAAGTTCTTGCCCACTCCACCCCTTCATTTATATCTTAATAGTTTACTTGAGTGTTCTTCCAGGCCAGTTTCCCTGTTTCGCTTAATGATCTTTTCCATTTTACAATAGTTGAGGAATAGCTTCTCTTCCATGTTGTTATACATTTTCATTATTTCCTTCCTCTGCCTTGAGCAAAATGGAGTGCTTGACAAATGATTGCTGAAAACTTTATCCCAGTAATTATTTATTTCATTTATAATTATTTTCATTTTATTTTGGATCAATTCATAAATACATTTTAAACCACTTTTTTTATTGCTCTTTTTAAAGGATTACAATGGTTATAAATGTTGAGAGCATTTTAAAATATTTTCTTAACTGATACATAAAAACCATTAAAATTATACAAATTAAGGGGTACCATGTAACATTTTGATACATGTTTACATTGTGTAATATTCAAATCAGATTAAACATACCTGTCTCTTTCCTCATTTATCATTTCTTCAGATCGAAACATTCAAGATATTTTCTTTAGGCTTTTTGAAATGTTCAGTGCATTACTGTCATCTATAGTCACCCTACTGTGCAATAACCCACCAGCACTTCTTACTCCTACCTCACTGTGATATAGTATCCATTGATCAACTATCCATCTCCTGCCCTTCTCCCTACTCAGCCTCAGGCACACCACTGTACAACTCTCATCTTCTGTGAGATCAAAAAAGTTACAGGACTTTGCAACTCTGACATAAAATGATATTTCAAACTTGCATTTCATCAAACATGTATTGGATGCCTACTATTTATCAACCACTGGATGAGGCATTAAAAGAGATATAAGAATGGAAAGGAACCCAACTCCATGGAGAATAAGATCTAATAGGGAATTCTGGATGAAAAAAATCTATCAGGCTATCTTAAATTATTGTTGGTTAATCACAGTTTTCTTCATCAGAACCAATGCGATTTAATTCATTCTTTTTTGGGGATTGGAGGGGTACCAGGGATTGAACTCAGGGGCACTCAACCACTGAGCCACATCCCCAGTCCTATTTTTTATTTATTTAGAGACAGGGTCTCATTGAGATACTTAGCACCTCACTTTTTTGCTGAGGATGGCTTTGAAATTGTGATCCTCGTGCCTCAGCCTCCCAAGCCACTGGGATTACTGGCATGTGCCACCATGCCCAACCAAATTCATTCTTATATAGTCAGCACAATAGCATTTTACTGAAACCATCTTTATTTTTTTAAGCGTGAAGATTCACTATCATTTCTTCTCTGCTAAAAATATAAGTATTTTCTGATTAAAAAAAATGGTAAGTGTAAAGTTAAATTATGCATGTGTATACTTAGAGAAGAGAAATATTCTTAAAATAAAGCAAGGAATTTGTAATTATACAATGACATAAAAACAAAAAGAAGTTAAATGGGTACATTTTGAAAACTTCCTATTAATTGAACAACACTGAAAGCAGAATATCTATTTGAGTTTTATCATGTGCATATGAAAGATTTTTCTGAATTTATTTACTTATTTTCAAAGTGCTGGGGATCAAACCCAGGGCCTCATGCGTGGTAGACGAGTGCTCTACCACTGAGCTGCTGTGATTTATCCATGAAACACTGCCTGCCCCCTTTAGAATTTAGAATTCAATATGGAGAACTAAAGAGTGGATAGTGTTGGTCATTCATTGATGGAAAAGGGCATTATGGGTAGAACCTCAAATGCACCAGTAAGTTTGTTAAAAAATGAATTAACATAATTAGTTTAAAATTTTCCTACTCAGCTGCTGAGTTCAAAAGTGTAACCGTTTTCAATAATATGAGGGGGAAAAGATCCCCTGCTGCTACTTTTATTTGAGGGACACTCAGTTCTTCCAATCCTACATAAATTATTATGGGGATTCCCTGTGAAGCTTTGTGGAATGTTGCCCAGAATTAGAAAAGCTGGCTCGTAATGTTGAGTAGAAAAATAACCATTGCTCTAACCACTTTGTGCTGAATGGAAAAAAAAAAGTTTTGGCCAAGTGCACACTTTGACTACAGTAATATGCATACATTTGAGTTATGCCTCTGCTCACCTTGGTGTGATCAACCCTGGAAGCAGTATAACTTGAGAGCTGCTTCTGAGAGAATGGAGAGGCTTGGGGTTGACTTTTAAAGTTTGAGTGGGATCAGACAATTTCAATGATTAAAATAGATATCTAAGTCAACAGAGGTAAAAATAGGGTGGTTTGATCAGAAGAGGGCTTGCAGCATTAGGCATGTATATGAAATAGCTTTTGTGATAGTCTGGGGATTTCATTTCCAGTATGAACTATATAAATGGCTAAATATAATTTTCTTAAAATATTACTTCATTGAGCTTGTGGTAAGATGTTATCTTGGCCTTTGTATTTTGGCTGGCTGACATTTGCTTCTTTCCCATGAAAAAAAAAAAAGTAGAACTATCCTCATATAGAATTGAACAGAACAAAATATCATGCTGCCCCTCTCTGTTTATTAAGATAAACCTTCTGATAAGATAGTTAAGCAGGAAGTTGGAATAGTTCAGGGAAACTGAAGGCTACTTCTTGCTCTATCTGGTACACATTATTTTACATTTTGGAATTCTATTTTAAAGACTTCTTTTAAAGTACAAGATGTACTGAATTTTGAATGATACTTTAGGTTTCTTTTCTGTAGATATTGAGTAAGTGTTAAAAAAGGTCAATATTTTTATTTGTATTAGCACTCTGAGGGCAGAGCAAACATTTAGTAATATAACAGAAATTAGGCCACTTGAGTTCTATGTAGAATGTTTGAAAAGAACACAGCAGAACATGCTGGGGAGGAAAATCACCACCATTTCCATTTACAAATAACTGTTATAGTATATTGCTTATTTGAGTCCAAATTAATGAGGATAATTTGTCTTATTTTGATAACTCCAGAGGCTAATCTTCATATCACAGTTGCAAGTATTTTTTTTTCTAATTATGCCTGACTCAAGAGAAAACTGATCTGTGAATCAGGTTTCAACATTAAATATTGTGTTTTCTGCTAAATATTATGTTTGATTTTTTTCTATATTAAACAATAAAACAAAACAAATTCCTCTTAAGAGCCATTTCCTCAGCTAATATGCACATTGTTCAATTTAATTTAGTCTTACAGAGTTCTGAAAGAAGAGAAATCTTACCTGTAACTTAAAAAGTAGAACCCCAAATCTGAGCAAATATGACTTTTTAATTCTTGCCTGTATGGTTACTTTTCTATTAATAATGTTTAAATTCAAGGTTGTTGCTCAGTGGAAGAGCACTTGCCTAGCATGTGTGAGGCTCTGGGTTTGATTCTCAACATCGCATACAAAAAATGAAGGTCCATCAACAACTAAAAAATATTTTTTAAAATGTCTAAATTTTATCTATAATAACCTGTTGTAGAAAGTTTATCAATTGGAATTTATTCTATGTTTATCTGCACATTTATCTATAATGAATTTTATCTATAAAAATATTATAGATCATTC
This sequence comes from Sciurus carolinensis, assembly GCF_902686445.1. Taxonomy (NCBI): domain Eukaryota; kingdom Metazoa; phylum Chordata; class Mammalia; order Rodentia; family Sciuridae; genus Sciurus; species Sciurus carolinensis. Next base: position 40,171,815 of record NC_062221.1, on the reverse strand, counting down.
TGTGATAAAATATTCTAAATCATAAGTAGTTTCCTTTCACTATTTCCTTTGAATTTTTATATGTTAAATAATTTACCTTTGATGGAAATTTGTATTTTTTCCTAGTATCCCAACTTTTCTCTGTCTTGCCAGTTGTTTTGTTATAGTCAGAAGAGTTCCTCAATAAGTCAGTGTACTGTTTAGTTATTTATACTCCCTCTATAATGGTCAAAGGTAAGAATCTAACAAAGTGGACTAATAAGTCCTACAGGACAGTTTTGATATGGGGAAAAACTAGATGAAAGGTCAGTGTAAAACTTTTAAGTGGATACAGAAAATGAATTTAAAACTATTTGTGGTTTATCACATAACTGGTCATAATGTAATTCATGTAAACAAATCTGACCTAACAGGATTTTAATCTAGAAATTGGCAGCATTTATGAATTTCACAGCTATAATTCCTTTACCTAGTATCTCTCAGTCAAATGAAAATAATACTATAATTTAATAAGGAACCAAGTAGTTTAATTTGAAGCCCCATGAGGAAAAAAAAAAAAAAAACATGACATTAGTAGATAAAATGTCTTTGGCATTATCTTTCGACTTTAAAGCATTTCGAACAAAAACCCATTATGAAGATTCTAAAACTGACTTACAAAATTCTTCTAGAAAGTGATCAAACTGTTTAGCAATAGAATTGCAGTTATTTTCAAACATTTTTTTTTCCCTAGCCATGTTTTCACATGATAAGCTGCTACTGTCTCTAATTTTTATGGATTTGGAAGACTGTTTAAAGATACATTCTTTTAGAGAATCAGAGTTAATTACTGGGTGGTCATTGTTAAATGACTTAGAGAACCCAAAAAGACAAGTACTCAAAAGCAATTTAGATGTTTATGTTCTGGTATGTTTTTAAATACAAATTTGAAAATATATGTATGTGTGCATGCGTGTATGCACAATATAAAATCAATTTTCCTACTTTACAGTATCTATTTCTATACAAGTAGATCACACATGTATAGAATAAATGTTTGATTATCCAGGAATGAATTGACATTGGAGGATAGAGTTGAACCTCAGTGAAAAGCAATTGTAGATCTGTGAAAGCAATTTGAATTAGTTTATCAACTGAATCATCTACACCATAGGAGTTGTTTATTATTCTGAACCGTACAGTAGATAATAACACCACAGCATCTTTCCTTCCATCATGGGGGACCTTGAGCTCCCTGGCCAATCTCACACATTATACACAGGAATGGAATAATGCTTCCACTCACTGTGCTCCTTAGCATTCAGCAGTACCTGGCCACGTAGAAAATGCTGGAAATACACTTACAGCAGAACTGGAGAACGAGGTGAAGAAGGGAAAGGACAGAGTGCTATCAGTGGGAATATGTTTCCATCAGCTGAACCTCTAAATTAGAAACAGATGAAGAAAAGGTAAAATTATCTATAAAACAAACAACAAATAATAGACTATAAACATAGACAATAAACTTTTGCTGTTTTTTGCCAAGCAGTTTTTGTAATTTATGTACATTTATGAACATAAATTATTATGTGATTTGCATATTTATTATATATAAGTTTCTGAACTATATTGTTTTTACTCTTTTGGGTATAAAACAGTAAACCTGCTATTGAAAGTAAGATGCGATTTAATTCAGTACATTTGCATCAAATAACTATTCTACAATATTCTAGAGTTTTTTTTTTTTTAAATTGACTTAATATTATGTGGCTTGCTATTGGTACTCTCTTCATTACCCTACTTATAATCACATAAGTAAGTACTGATGCATGGATGCATTTACATACAACTCCTCCCAGGGAAGGAATTTGAACATAATTATGAGATACTAATTTTTTTCTGAAAAACTCCTTTGAAACATTTGTCTGGATTGATATTGAGAAAGTGATAATAATTTAAGTAATTCACATAACTTGCACTAGAATGTTCAGTAGGTAGCACTTTAGAGAAGGCTACAAGAGATCCTGAAAGCAAGCAATGCCATCTCCTCTGGCATACAGTGGTTAGTATTGTTCCAGAATACATGAACCTGTTGTTTGCTAGGACCGCTATACAATAAACAGAAAACAGTGGCATTTTTTGAAGAAAAATTTTATGTTTTGTTCCAGAATAAGTTCTTTCAGCAATCAGTGCTGTGAAGTATTACCTATGAGAATACTGTGATAATAATGAGAAGCTATTAAGATGACAAGCAGCAAGAAGAGGAATTAAAAGGGGAACTTCTCCCTGCAGCCAGGGAGGTGGGATCCTTCAATGAGAGTACAATTCAAGATATGCATAGTATGATCCAGCTGTTTGGGAACATTAAAAATCCCTTCACTTAAGCTGTTGAAAGCTGAAAAAAAAGACCAAATGTTTTCCATCTCAAAACACGTTTTACTTAGCTGTGTTTTGAAAGCAGTTATCTAAACATAAAAAAAAAAAAAAAAAAATGCAGCGTATTTTAACGTAATTTCTTCCTTGGGTGCAAATCAGCAGTTATAATTTAATTTAGGAAAGAGAATGAAAAAGGTATAAGAGAAAGGCACATTTTATTCTCCTACCTTCTTGTTTATCTTTCCTTAAAGTATGTGAAGGACATAAAACAGGGAAATAAAAAAGTCACCAGCATACAGTTTTGTTAACTTATCTTGTGAACATTAAACATTATGCCTCAGATTTCGTATGGTACATAAAGTGTTTCGCCTTGCGAGATCGTGTATACAGCACTTCAAAAAAGCCAGTGGGACAGCTCACTAAATGTAATGGATGTGTAACAGCAGATCTTTAGATCTCTTGTATTTAGCATGACAACTTTGGGCTCTTTGGGTGCTTTAAACATGATATCTAAAACTACATACTTTTTTCCCTAGTGATGAAAAACATAGACTAATTACAAACTTCTCAGATGCTCTAGAAGGCTAGCCCATCCGGTACAATGGCAATATTCAGTTATATTGTACCTTTCTCCTTTTGTTACTGAAATTAATCAGTTTTATGACTTCACTTCATTTTCTTGATGCAATTTCATGTTCATTCTCTCTAGAATGAATGCTCACTTAAGTACAATCACAGTGCAGTAAACAGTTTATTTCTCCTAACAGTTTCAATCATCAAATTCTTAGATGCTTTCTCACAGTATGCATCAATGTGTGTCCTCATTCAAATCTTTGAAAACTTTCATTAAATGGTTTCAAAAGATATCTTGAAACAGAGGAACTGATTCTCACTTGAAGATCTTCTTTTATGAACAAATTTATTTCCTAACAAAACCTGTGTTGACTATTATGTAGACAAAAGTTTTGTCTAGGAACATCACTAAGAACATATCTTAGATGAGGAATTTGAAAAGAGGTCTGTATCTTGCACCCTGGATGCAGAAATGCAAGTGGTTTTTGATGATAAAGGCAAAAGGCAATTTAAAACAGTGTATATAATCAGATAGGGAAAGACATAGCAAGGACAAATATGCTAGATTTAGGAGGAAACCACCCCTAACAACACCAAAGACCTTCCCTGGGTTGTGAGGCACAGTTATGGTCTAATGATAAAATGTCAAAAATTGAATTTCATTGTGTTTGTTGTTCTTCATATTAGGACATAGTTTCATAGTTGGGGGCAGAAAAAAAAAACTGTTCTCCTTCTTTTATTTTGACCACTGTGCTTTTATGGAAAGCTAAGTGAAGGATGTAGTATGAGGATAGGTGATGTATTTTCTACGGTCACTTATGAAAACCTTAGTAAATAGAAGTTTCTCTTCCAAGAAGTGCCTCTTCTTGTCTTCAGTACTGAATGTCCTTTTGCATGTATCTTTCCAAAATAGTACAACTAAAACAGATTTAATCAAAGAGAGAGTAATTGAAAAAATGATATTATGCCACAAACCAAGTATTGGTACAAATTTGTACTCACTTTATGTTTGAGCAAAATCATAATGCTTCCCTGGCTTGCTTTTAATCCTAAAGCACAGTATAGATTTCCCTGATGTCACAAGGATCTATGCTGGTCTTGGAAATACTCCCTAGTGATACTTCCTTTATTAATCTAATATGTGTTATTAAACTGAGGTTAGGGTTCCTAAGGGTCCTTGTCAGTCAGTGGTTGGATCAGAGGGACCCTAAGTGGCAGATCCCAATTATCAAGCAGATGACATCTTTAGCAAGTCCCATCTTTGAGGTTGTGCATCTGAAATAGTATAACTTTGGGGAAAAAAAAACATAGCAGAATGGAGAGTCAGACTGATCAAAGTTTGAATCCCATCTTTGGGACCTTCAACTTAAGTTATTTAGGGGAACTGACTGACTCCAATTGAGCCAGTTAGTGAATTATCAAATGAAATGCTATGTAATAAGTACTTGACCTAGTGAAGGCACTTAATAAATTAATATAATCATAATTTTTTACCATTTTACTATCTTCTCTTATTCTAGACTTGGGAATTGGTCCCCTAGTGTTTACTTGCTCTGACCCAGTACATGTGTCACATTGTTGCCAGTGAAGTTTTAAAAGATGAAAATCTGACAAGGATTTGTCTGATTTCTTTCTGGGATTAATAAATAAATGAGTGAAATTTAGAAGATTTACATGTTAGAAATAAAATATTTAAATAACTTTAAAAGAAAAATGAATGGATAACTTTTTCCTACATTTCCAATTTCCATTTGCCTGCATTTCTTAGCCACTTAATTTTTAGAAAGTTCAATCTATGGGTCTATTTTTAAGTGACTGGAGTACAAAGTGTACGTATTTAAATTGGCCTTATAATTTAAAAGTTCTTTACTTTTAAAATTATTATTATTATTATTATTAAAATGACCTGAGTATAACAGGCTATAATATCTTTGGTTGTTAAATAGGAAGACCTGTTATCTGAAAGGAAATGTTTTTTTATTTTGATTATAAATTATTATGCATGGGTAGACTCTTTAGTAGGTCATTAATTTTTAGATTAAAGGAGAATTTACTCTTACTGCAATTTATATTTTACCAAGACAATTATTTTTTGATATTTTAAAATAGATACTGACAGATTCACCAAGCATAGAGTATAAAACCATCTGGTTTATTTAATCCATAAGGAAAACAAGTCTCTGTTTAGAACACATGCATGATTATATCTTTATCTATCTATCTATCTATCCATCTATTGATCTATTTATCTCAGTTACCACTTCCACATGTGGATTTTATACATCTAATGAACAATAATATGCTGGGTTTTATTAAAGCAGTTAAACAAACATTGAAAATGCACTTAACCTAAGCCCCTCTCCCCCAGGAGTATTTGTTTCTACTTTTCCCAGCTTTTGAATGACTATAGGTCTTACTTCCTCCATGAGCTTCCCCCACCATGCAGCCTTCACACATCTCCCTCCTGTCTAAATGTCTGCAGCACTTATCATTCAAACCAAATAATTTAATACTTAATAACTTAGTTTTGTACTATTTGCTGCTCCTTCAAGTAGCTTATTCTTGTCTCTCTAAATAGATTGCATGGACTTTCACAGCAGGAATGATGGTTTATGTTAATTTGGTATTCTCTCTGGCCTCTAAACCTTATGCCACCATATGTTTAGTTGGGTCATTTTCAACCTGTGAGTCAAGAGACAAGGAGTTGGAGAGAGTGGTATGGGTGTTGGGGAAATATCCCAGAGTTACACTTAAAGTCTAAGAGTCCATGTAAAATTGTGTATGTATACACATGTGGATGTATATATGCTTAAACAAGTTAGAAAGAGTGCTTCTAATTAGATAAGGATCTTTTTACCTGGAGCATGCCTGTGATAATGTTGTCACATTTATAAAAGGAATTTGTAGAAATGGTATGTGTGTTGTAGCTCCATTTTGGCAAAATAACTTGGGGCTATTTATAACTCAGTCTTATTGATCTCAGTGTTGTCATTTCTTAAACAAGGATAATAATCATCATATAGATTATTAATGAGTTTTAATGAAATGCATAATAAGCCTTGACATAGCTTTGTTTGGTAGGTACAGAATCCTGGCAATCTCTTGGGGAGCCTGGGAAATGGTGACCAAAGGTCACTTATTGCAAATGGTTGTAGCTCCAAGAGAGGTCCTGCTGCTACAAGCAAGGCCCAAGGAGCAAGTTCCTACCCTCTGGAGGGGGTGGGCAGGTGAGAGAAGTAGGAACTGCTAGTATTATTTTTCACTTATGCATTCGACCTTGATATGGTTATGCTGCCTTTTCTTAGATTTGGGCTGAATTTGGGAAGCTTCTGGTAAACAGTATAATGGGACACTTCTATGATCAATATCTTAGCCATTTTATAAACAACAACAACAAAATTCTGAATTTGCAAATCATCCTAACTCTAATTTGCTACATGCCCCCAAACCAGTTGATAGTTCTGGAAACAGGAAACAGATCTTTCTGAAACTTTGTCATAATGCCAGCACTCAGAAACATGATTACTGCCTTTTCTCTATTTCAATACCATATAGCCTAAATTCCAACTGGTTTTGGAAAGCGTTCCATAATTTGGCCTTATCAAGTCTTACTCACTAAAACTTCTTAACTTAGGAGTCCATTGGGTGACAGTTTATGAGCAGAACTGGAAGAAAGTATTTGTTAGATGGTGGTGTAAAACCCTCTCCACACTGCAGAAGGGTATGGACAGGCTAAGGCTAACTGTCAGTGTGGGACTTTCCTTCACAGACCCAAATTCCCTGATGATCAGCTGAGGCCAGGCAACTGAATTCTGCATGTGCGCTAAAGACCTTTGGCTGGTATGCTTGCTATCTACTGCTGCATAACAAAATACCTCAAAACCTAGTGGCTGAAAACAGTAATAAAAATTTATTGTATTCAGTTTCTGTGGTTCAGGAATTAAGAAGCAGCTTAGCTAGCTGGGCCCTTGTGGTCCAGTGTCTTTACCAGGTTGCAGTTTGGATTGCAGCTATAGTTAACTAAAGATTTCAGGGAGGATGCAGAATCTGTTTTCCAAGACCACAAGACCTCTACTTGCTCACATCGCTTGCAGGTTGATTCTGGTGGCTTATAGGTGTTAATTGTTGCCTGCATAGGTCCTCCCCCAGGCTGTGTGATGTCTATTGAACATGTCAAATGGGGCAGAGAGAAAGAGAGAGAATCTTTTTGTAACAAAGATTCCAAACTCACATAGTGCCACTTTTTCACATTCTGAATAGAAACCCATCCGTAAGCCCAGTGCACATTTAGGGTAGGAAGAATTAGATTTCCTTGTGTGAAGAAGGGACTGGGAAACAATCTTAAAAATTCATGGGGATGTTTTCAAACCACTCCAGATGGTTGTTCATTATGTTTATCTTTTACCAGTACCATCAAAATGAAATGATAAGCAAACGGTTTATCTTAAATCTGTGATTAGTAAATGTATTTTAATAAAAAATAAATCATTCTTCATCTTCTCTTCAGGACTATCTTATTATCCTTTAAATTGCTTCAGGGGATTTGTAATTATCCAGATAAAACCCCCTTTTGATGGTAGAGTCAAGATGCGTAAGTAAAAATAACACCTAAAAATAGCACTTACTGTACATGAGGATGCTAAGGCTGCTGGTTTTCCTGGTAGTGGTAATGATTCACTAGGACTCATCCCTCTTGACTGTAGGGTGCAGTTTATAACCAATGAACAATATAATGGATTTTTCCACTGGATTTTAGAGCTGCCTAAAGACTTAAATATCAGTATATACTCAGTGCCAAATGCTTTATCAAGACAGAGAAAATTCTTAGTAAATGCTTGTGGAATAAAATGAACTAAACTGATGTACATGTTGAATTCATGATCTTACTATTGTAACTTGACCTCCAGCCAGCAGAACAAATTTACACACCCACCATTGAACAGCCTCTGCTGAGGTCCTATAGGTCTACACTATGTCTTATTCTGGTGTAGTCTCCTTTTTCTTGAATGTTTCATTTTAAAACTTTATTGTGTATTCTGAAAAATTATGTTTTGATACCTTATATCAAATATTGACAAAACATTAGTTTAAATTTAACTTCTATTTGAGGTTTATTTTTTTAAAGCATTATCACTTCCTGTAGAGTTTTGAAGTTTCCTATTTTTCTTCATGTGTTTTCTTTTACCTAGTTCCCCAAATTCCTTTCTTAGGAAATGTTTTTTTCTCATTAGGGTTGGGATCCCTAAGTAGGAAGATATATCTGTATTCTGTCTTTGGTTTTGCCAATTATTCTCTAGATCTGTGTGTTTTCATTTCTACTTAGCAAAAACAAACTACTGCCTGAGTAAGCAGCAGATAAATCAGGAGAAAAAGTTTGTCTTCTGATATAAGCATGTCTATGTAAACAACAAACAAACTATAGAAGGCATTTTTAAAGAAGGAACTATTTTATAGTGGTAGAATTCTATTTAATAATAGTGAATGCTTATTAGGCACTTACTATATGCTAGGCACTAAGTACTGTTGCACAGATCATCTCATTTAATCCTCTCAGTAGCCCTATGAGACACATACTATCATTATCTTCATATTACAAATGAGAAAATTGACATGATAGATAACATTACACATGCTCCTCACTAGCACAAGGTAAAGCTGTGGTTTAAATGCACCTGTTCACTCCAGATGCTGTGATTTGGTTCTCTTATTTTATAATTCCTCCTTAGGAGTATCTCATATGTACATTACACTAAGTACTTTATACACATTATCTCAATTCTTTAATTCTAGAAACCTTCTATTATATAGGTGCTGTTACTACAGTTTGAGAAATACTGATAGAGAGGCTCCACAAGTTGAAGCAACCATGTCAGTATCACGTAAATAGATGCAGACCACAAGAAGAGCCCCCTATCAGAGGGCTTCAGCCTAGCAGCAACTGGGGATGAGACAGGTTTCTCCTGAGCCTGTGGGCTTCATGCTTGCAGGGAGGAAGTGTGTAGTCTTCTGAGTCCTTGGAAGATCTTCCTGCCTCATGATGGCAACCTACTACATTCAGCCCATCATTTTCCCTGCTAACATCCACAGGAGCCAGGAAGTGTGTGAAAACAGACTATTGCCCTCACATCTAGGTGTGTATGACATGACATTTGAGCCCTATGAGTCATGAACTACTAGTACCACTGGATCACATGAAAAATTATTAGAGGTAGGGGAGAATTAGAGAAGTAATGCTGGTTTACCCTTCATCAATACTGTGAGTAAAGGACACCCACCGCTGTGGAATATTTTTCAAAACTTAAGTTAAATTCAATGAATTCACATCTTACTGAGAGCTTAGTTATATAGTGAACAAGTAATTGGAAATTAAGTGTAATTGAAATTCCCCTTGCTCGGTCCTTAAACCCATTTTGGAAAGGATCATCCTGGCTTCAGCTGAGCACCAGAGGAAGTGGTATATTTGCATTCAGAGCCTACATGGTGTGAAAACTACATGTCTTTAAACCCAAGAGTCACACTCAATGCAAGATACTCCAAATAGAATTCAAAAGGCATTTAAACACTGATTCCTGCTGAGGTAGCAGAAGATGTGGGTCTCTGTCTCATTCTCCTTCTTCTTTTTCTTTCTTTTTTTTTTCTTTTGAGTAAATGCTTATGCTCTCTTTTCCTTTCCCTCAGATCGCTGTTTGCAGTACTTAAGTATTAGTAGATTGAGTCGTGTTGTCACTCCACTGTGCTTTCCAGGATTAAAATTTAACAAAATCTATTATATGAAGACCTTTAATGACTTTCTTGACACATTCCTACATCAGTAACCAAGGAGATTAATACAGGACATGATAAAGATTTTTATTATAATTTCTGCAGAAACCACATTTTTTTAAAAAAAAGTTGTATGTATGAAGTATTTAGTGAATCATTTAAATTTGATTCATCAACAGTTTTTTGAAGACTTCCATACCTTGCCAGCTTTTATAGAGTGGAAGTGGAAAGGAGGCACAAAACTGAGTGAGACACTGTTACTTAAAAGTTATGAGTTTCAAATTTCAAATTTAAAATCTGGAGTCATCCTAGGCTCACAATTGGATATTCTCCACATCATGTCTGGTTCCATGGTTTATTAATAAATGAGTCACCCAGATCACAAGGAGAGAGAAATTATGTATGAATCAAGATAGACATTTTTCTTTCCTCTTCGTGTATTTCCACGAGTGTCATTCTGGCAGTTCCCTTTCCAGTTGTAGGTCATTTGCTAGAATTACATATAAAATACAGAGACTTTTGAGTTTGGGGATCTACACCCTGGAAATTGACCAGTATTTAATTCTGGAGTTTATAGGCAGGCTATATTAGGATTTTATTTGAAGTTAAAAAAGTGATCCAACAAAACTTACAGAAAGATACTTTCAAACCCACAACTGAAACCAATGCCTGAATTTTCACAATGATTCTTGGACTTTTTTGGTACATTAGCCTCTCTTGGACTATTTTGCTGGTTTGCCGTTTGATGTGTATTGTAGGATGTGACACCCACTAAATGGATTATAAGCTTACCATACTTTTCTGGCTCTGTAGTATTTTTACTATATTTTAAGTGTCTGGCTATGATCATTGACATGATAAAATGGAATTTTAGGATTTCTGACATGGAGAAAAGATAAATGTTTTATTGAATCAATGATAAAAACATATTAATCACTTCTTAACTTTGTAACAGAGACCTCCTAACCTGCTGTCAAAGCTTAGAGTAGAGAAATATTCTGGGACTAATGCCTCACCCATCCTCTCTCCTCACCTGAGGGTACACCTCTTTAGTTTGAAGTAAGCACTTTGAATAGATCAATTAATCTCAGCTATTCGTGCTCTTTATAGAGGAGATTGTGTGGTCACTCCCATGAACTGTTCTGCTCCTCAGATGATGAGTTAATTCATTTGTAGCAACATTAGTTCATCAAGGTTGGTAGTTTATCTAAGGATCAAATTACTGTAATTTTGTATGCCATCTGATTTAATGTCCACTTAGTTTAGCGGTTAGACAGCCATAGGCAGGCACAACACATGAATCCAATATGGAAAATTGGAGAAAAGGCAAATTCTTGAAGGTTTAATTCAGGCATCCTTAGATGGAGATTGCCTTGCTCCTTTTCTTTCTCCTGGGGAAATATATATCTAGATAGTGCCAAATCTTATTAAGAAAAACCTAAATAATATAAAACATTGCATGTAAATATACTCATGGTAAAATCTGTGTTTGAAAAAGACTTAATGGAAGAGTATAGGAAGGAGTGGATTGATTGTGAAATAAGATTGTACACATTCCTTTGGAAGGTTTTTCTACTATATACTCAAATACAATTATAACAGTTTACAGGCAAAGGATCAATTGGCCAGATTTTAGTGGTAACCTACTTTCTTTGTGAACTTGATAGACCTTCCAAATGTTTTTCTGGTTGAATGAAAAATTAAAGCTTGATTTTGTCTTTACTTACTTTTGACTGTTTTATAGTAACTTTTTGTTGTTGTTGTTGTACCGGGAATTGAACCCAGGGGTGCTTAACCACTGAGCCATTCCCCAGCCCTTTTTAAGTTTTTTGTTTCTTTGTTTTTGAGACAGGGTCTTGCTAAATTGCTTAGGGCCTCACTAAGTTGCTGAGGTTGGTTTTGAACTTGAAATCCTCCTGCCTCAGCTCTGAGTCACTGGGATTACAGACCTGTGTCCCCATGCCTCACTTGTAGTGACCTTTTTGGTCAATAGTTGCAGTCAGTCAGTCAGTTGATTAAAAAAAAAAAAAAAAAAAAAATATATATATATATATATATATATATATATGGGGAACATATATGCTCTATTGAAACAGATATGAAGGCATATAAAGCTTTATTTCCAAATTTGTTCCCCTTAAGTGTTCAACTGGAAGGAGTTAGAGGTGATGTCCAGTTAAAGAAGCCAAATAGGTATTTTACTAAAGGACACAGACTTTTAATCTTAACATAAAACGTTTACCACACTGATGCTTATTGTGAAGCTCCAAGAGGGGGCTATCTTTACCTCGTTTGACCCCAAAACACTTTTTTTTCCCCCCAAAGGAACACCTGTTAATAATTCACCAATTAAAAAAAGGTGGTGTGAAGGATGTTTCTTTCTTTCTTTCTTTCTTTCTTTTTTTAAGTACTGGGGCTTGAACCCAGGAGCACTTAACCACTGAGCCACATCTCCAGTCCTTTTCTGTATTTTATTTACAGACAGGGTCTCACTTTGTTTTTAGGGCCTTGCTAAGTTGACGAGGCTGGCTTTGAACTTGTGATCCTCCTGCCTCAGCCTCCTGATTACAGGTATGCACCACTGGCACCCAGCATGTAGGATATTTCTTGCTATCAAATAATTTGTAGGTAGATTGGCTGATAACAGAAATATTCCAAATGACAGATATTAGCGGATTAGCGAATGGTTTCAAATATGAAGTACTGTAAGATTTCAAAACAGGGAGCCTGGAAGATTTTGTATGAGCTTGGCGAGTAGAACTAGTAATTCACCTCTATCTATTGCTTCTGCTCTTGGATGATGTGAATGTTGGAGGCGAGAGAAGTGCAGGACCTGCCTTAACTCTGTTGAGAGGGCCCAGAGTACTGACACATCTCTCCAGTAGCTAACCCAAGCAGATGATTTATATAGAGGGAACAAGCAGAAAAAGGGCCTGGAAAGATTAAATTGACATAAAACTACAGAAGAGACTACATTTTGGATTAGAGGCTTTATTATCTAGCAAATAGGGATCTGTCAGAGCTTTTGCTAATGTGATTTTTTTCCTTGTTTTTGCTTTTTACCTTCTGTTTTTCGGTAAAACAAAACAGTAGTACAAACTTATTATTTCAGGAAGACTAATTTCTGGTGTAAAAATCGCATAAAAATTCAGGCCTAAAGTGACAAGAACCTCTACCTGGCCTGTGCCTATTTGAAGATGAGGGTGTTTTGGAAGCAGTTTAACAGATTGACATGACTACTCGCTGGGGACAAGGGCAGGGCAGGAGTTCAAATGTGATCTAGCATATAAGCCCACCTAAAGGGCAGAGAGTTGGTACAGAAACAGAACGTGGGGTTGGGGTGGTGGCAGTATGTCAATAGAGTACTTCTCCAGAGAAGCAGCAGTGGAAGGAAGTCGTATCTCTAAATCTCTAAAAGAGAATTATCAATGCATCAGTTGATTCCCACAGGGGGACAATGTTACATAGGCAACTTTCCTTGAATATTAAATACAGTAATTTCCTAAACATTAGCCATAATGCCTCTTGTAAGGAAGTTCAAAAGTCATTTATGAACATATTGGTGGGAATAAAACTTGGAATCCGATCTTAAAAATCTTACAGTGCCTCTTAAGGAGGAAAAACCACTACTGATATGACTAAAGTAGAACTGGCTATAAACCAGGAGAAAAGTACAGATGACTTGGAGTCAAGGAGGAAAAGATCAAACCTGGGGAGTAAGAATCTGTGGGTATGAAAAAAAAAGGTGACTTTGAAGGATAGAGATTTCATCGGAGATAAGCAAGGCAAAATGAATTACAGACTGAACAACACTAATGTTAACAATTATATTAGTAGTATCAATAATAATAGCTATTTTCTATTGACCACATGCCATGTTCCATGCATGAGTCTAAGTTATTTACATAATTGCTTCATTTAGTTCTTAAAAAATGGAATGAGTTTACACTGAATGGTTAGGCAATTCCAGCCCACTGTAGAATCTTGAGCAGGGGAGTGAGTAGCAGCTGAGTGTGGAGTATAAACTGGTGGGAGGGTGATGGTGGCTTGAAGATCTGATAGGACACCATTGCAGTCATTCAGACTAGAGGTACCAGACATCCAAGCCTGGCATTCGAAGAAATGAAGATGAAAACCAAGGAAGGACCTAATGCATTTTTTTTCCAACAAATGTGTATCAAGTATTAATTTATGCAGGGATTATGGTATACTCTGGGCAATCGGGTCAGAGAAGATAAACTCAGTTCCTACCCTCTTGGCACTTGAAGTCCACCAGAAGACATTGTAAAGGATGAATTTCTTGACCTTGATAACCAATGTTGACCTAAAATATGTGTGTGTGTGTGTGTGTGTGTGTGTGTGTGCACGCCACACACACACATGCATGCATATGCGTGTGTCCTCCTACCCTAAATTTTAGGGCTCTGGGATCTCATTGGCATTCTAGCTCTGACCCACAACCCCCCTTGGTGCTGACTGGCAGAGAGCACAATGAGTGGGACACAAACCCAGCTGCAAACCAGACAGACAGACATCTTCTGGAGTAGCACAGCTTGAGAGAAAAAAAACATTTTTATGAAAATTCTTCTCTTCCAAGGTCAGGGTAAGAATTAGGGCAACTGACACTGAAATGGAAGAAAGAGGGCAGAAAAGTACTTATACTTTGCCATTCCCTGCAGTATAGGCAGACTCTCTTCCTCTTTGTGCCTGTATGTAAGTTTACTCTGACCCCTTACATAAACACAAATACTGTGAAACTTACAGTATTTTGACCTGTTCCCATGAACTCAGAGCAGTTCACACTCACATTACCCAATTTATTTTCCCAACACTTACAATTATGCTGATATTATGAAACTTTCATGGAAGCCTACTCAAAGGTTAAGTGACTTACCCAAAGGTACCCAGTTAGGAGTGGAGACAGGAGGAGGAACAGCCCTTCCCACTCACTCTCCCCACAACATTAGGGGTGTAAATGCACTCTTAAATGGTGCTTCTAAAGCTCCAGGGAAGAAGTTGATCCTGGAGTTACTGCATACTCTGCTAAATACTGTCCTATAAGATTGAATTAATTAAAATTATTTTAATAATGAAAAAATCAAATCCTTATAGAGTTGAGGTTAATTTCAAAACATTTACTACCTTAGTTCTGATGTTCAGGTAGGAAGAATGAAAGATTTGATAATTGTAATTTGATTTATTGTCTATAAAGTAGTAACAGCAGGGATATAAAAATGCCTTTTGTCTAAATAATGAGATTGAGGTGTTTTTCTTTGAAAACATTTATTTTTCAGTTTTTGTGAATATTTATTTGCTCATCATTTTGTTCCTGAACATATCTTTCTATGCATATACACCAGAGCATTAAACATCTTTACTTTGGGGGCCAAAGAGAAGAAAAATTATGGTATTTTGTCTTGTCTTCTCTCTCCAAATTTTACTATGTTTTATTAAAGTGTTTACTCTATCACAATGTATTCATTTAAACTTGGTATAAATTTTTTGTTGTTGTGCTTTAAGCACTCAGCGTAATAGCTTAGGACTGAAATACATCAAAATAGTCCAACAAAAAATATTTTAAATATGGCAGTCTTGGTTGGAGTTTAGGGAATAAATCTTTGAGTATAATAATTTATTCACTTGAGCTGTTGTTTCAGCAAAGTATTTCATCTTAGTTCCCAAAGAGCTGCTAGTCATTTCTAAATATATTTAAAAATCGAAGCAAAATAAAAAAAAATTTGCTTTCATTCTGGTCAACTATACTATAAAAAACTCAATTGTTCACTTCTTCTGGATTAAAAATAAAGATCAGATAGGTGATTATGCTTGTGTGGTTAATTAATAAGAAGAGAAGTAGGTACTGTTTCACTGGGGAAACGTGTCACCATGTCTATTGTGAGGGATCCCATGCTGGAGGGACAATAACGGGGTGCTAATTCTGAACGCACACAGTGCTGTCCTACAAAGACATCAAGATTTGTAGGAAATCAACCCTCCAGCAGTCCTGGCAAGCCAGACTGACCCCAGCAAATGAAAATAATCAAAAGTAATTAGAAGCGTGCTGGACTACTCCTCAGAGAGCCGAGCGGGAGAGCAAACATGCCTGAATCCTCCAGCCACTGCAAAGGCCCATGTCTGAGCTGTTAGGTGCCCTGACCTTGTCCACATAAAGATGTGATTTATGAAGTGCAGGGCACAGCAGCAGGGCTTCTGTCTTCTCCTGGAGAACCAAATTACTGAGGTGGAGATTAACATGCTTTCAGTAGGGCCCATTTCCAGACCAAGGGAAATTTTTTATTTACATTTTTTTTTTTACCTTTAATTTCCTCTTTTTTAACATCCCCCCTCCCTTTAAAAAAAGGGTAAGGGGAGGAAGAAAGGCAGAGTCCATCAAGAGAGTGACCAGACTTCTCTCTCCAGAGCAGTGATGATGTGCGCACTGGGGCTGTAGACACTCAGAGATTTTTGTTCGTAAACTCACATTGTGCTGGAGAGTTTTGGTGGGTCTGCCTGCCCAGCATCACAGAATTCACCTTCAAGTTTAAGGAGCCAAGCTTCTGAGATACTTCCCTGATTAAGGAATATAAATAATCAAAATCAAACCAAATATTACCTATGATACCAGAACTTTCCCATCTAATTTCCCTTCCTGTTACTTTTCATCATAAGGCATCTTTATTAAGTAAAAAGATTTAGAAGAAGAATTGTGGGTGGTAAGAGAATTTGGAGGAGTAGGAGGGAAAACAAATTGGGAGAAATAGTTACATATAGATCAGTGAGAAGTGTTTTTGGTCCTAAAGACATATTTAACATTTTTTCTCATCTTTGTCTCAGTTAGGGTAGGTAAGGTTTTACAAAATTCTATTCTGACATGGAAAAGGAAGCATTGATTTTCTTCTTAAACACGCATCAATATCTATACAAGAAGCTAATTTAATTAGCAAGCAGTTATTGTTCAGCCAAATGTCAATTTCTCAGATTATTTCATGCTTCTTGACATGAACTGTATGAAACAGGATTTAACAGGATGTCTATGAATGAAACCACACTTGAGAAATGTAAAATCGCACTTGTATGTTCTTGAAAAGCAACAGAAAATAGTGTTAAAACAAAAAATGTCAGACTTGGAGTTCATTGTACATTTAGCCACCTCAAGAAACCCAAAGCTGCAGAATTAAGGGAACTCTACTTAGGCTGAGGTTATAAAGTGCCTTCCTCTATAAACTAAAAACGTAATGTCAGGGTGAATGGGAACATACTTTATTAACTTTATGGTATTGAAAACTGCCAGCAAGTTGTCTTGTTTTTAAATATTGTCCTCTGCAGAGTGTTACAGTGCTGTTTGTCCACAGGAAGCCTATTAAAAGTGGACAGTGCAGTCATTTCATCTGGCTTTGGCTGGACTGCTTTTCTTTCCTTTAATGATGTGCTGGAATGTACCATGCCCATAGGGTCTCCATTAGCAGAACTTTTACTTCTGGGACGGCCATGAAGTTTAAGGCTTAAAAGAGGCATCAGTTTACAGTCTTGTGGGAATCACTTGAATACTGGAGCACTAACTTCTTACTGTTTTAACTAATATATTGACTTATTTTAAATAAACAGTTACACAATGAAGGCAGAGCCAGTGGCCTTATTGGAAATCTTTGGGCATTTTAAAGATTCTGCAATCCACACAGCTAGGGGAGGAAGGAAGGGGCCTGAGGAGGGTTTATGCCCTTTTCAAACCAGGAAGAAAACACATTAACCTCTCCCACCCCAGCCCTGCCATCAGCCAAAGGGGGATCTTTACAACTCCCAGAAAATCTATCAGCTCACACTCAAACCTCATCTTTTCCAATGCCTTTTTCCTGGTAAACAACAATTAACAGAGGAATGAAAAAAAAAAGCTATTAGTTCTTTCTGGAAAAATGTTTTCGAAATATGATTCTCTTTTGAAACGTTGCTGATGGACCACTCTATTTTGTTTTCTCCAAAGCTGTATGCTTTTGTTATAGTTTGTTCTCTCATACCATCCTCCTAACATTTAGATCATCTGTCCTGATACATGTTTGCAAATTAAAGTTGGTTTG